>NC_009386.2:111722-236722 GCF_000002875.2 Leishmania infantum JPCM5
CACAAACTGTTTGCAGAAGGTGAAGCGTCGTGCGGCGGGACTACCCCGCGCGGTTTCTGATCCGGGGAAGAGAGCTTGATCAGCCGACCTTCCAAGCTACTCGAGGACGAACTCAAGCGCCACACAGCAAAGGTCTTCCGCATCAGGAGCACACCACTCATGCTCTCGGGGGGGGGGGGGTTCGCCGCCGTCTACAAGAGCGGACGTGTAGCAGATCGCGGCAGCAGATATGTCTGTCATCGGGCAAGCTGTGGCTCAGATGAAGACGAACATGGAAGCGGTCGTCAAGCATTTGCGCCACCACAGAGGTCCACCGCGAAGAGAGCAACAATGGCAGTCCAAGCGACGCAACGGGGACCGCAAGGGTGGAGGCCAATAATGCTAGCAGCAACAGCAGCCTCCTGTTCCTGCACGGCGCCCTCCGCACGCCGGCCTGCCACTGTATCTCGGTGCAAAGGCCGGGTGTTCCACATCGAAGGGAGGCCCAAAACGTGAGGGGCAGAGTCAAGCGGATCGGAGAGCGCAGGAGCGGGTCACAACACAGAATGACGGCGAAGCCGCGCGAGGCTATGCGATGGTGTGTGTGTGTGTGGTGGGTGGTTGGGGAGGAGGGGTGCACACGGTCGTAGCTCAGTGGACGGCCCGAACAGAGGCGCAGGATGACGCCTTGAGAACCGCGGCGGCCCCAGCGCGAGGCCGGAGAGCGGTGGAGGGGCCCGCCGCCAGCAAGGGTTCCGGACCTGCTGTCTAACGGTGAGTGCTTCCACAGCGAAGCACTCGGCCTATGTAGAGCCTCGGGCATCTGTGTCGTGGTTGTAGTCCCTGATCGCGACACAAGAGCTGGCGGAGAGTAGAGGCCTGATTATGCGCGTAGCACTGGGCCACGGCTCATTGTTTTTTTTTTGGTGTTGTCGGGAAGCGTGTCAGTGCAGCGGACTCGATTCGTTCTGAGGGGGGCGTACAAACTTGATCCGCATCACACATCTCCTTGGCACAGCGCCATGCACGACATGGCCGCTGACGTCCGTAGCCCTAACTCGCGCTCTGCCGGGGCACTCCCTGACGTCACAGATGCTCGGCCCTGGTCGCCACCACAGGTGGTTCTGGCATGGGCCGGGACGGCGGAGGGAGGAGTGGGGGGTGGGTGGGTGGGTGGGTGGGCGCCCTGCAGCCTGAGGTACCCCCCCCCCCACGCACGGAGGTGTGTGCGTGTGTGTGTGTGTGTGTGTGTCTGTGCGCCGCCGCCTCACCCCACAACGATACACGTGCGTGATTGAGCAGAAAATACATACACGCACGCGCACAGATGCCTTCGTCCCCTTCTTCTCCTTCCAACCGGCCTCAAATTTTGTTGCCGCCCTGCCCCCTCCCCTTCCCTCAGTCCCTCTATCTACGTGTCTGAGCCTCATCACATTCTAACCACACAGGGCTCCTGCGCCGGCACGCACTGCCACGATCACCGCCTCTGCCGCCCACCTACCCACCGCCTCTCCTCCGTACCGGCCTTCCCGTGTTTGCCTTGAAGACTCACCGGCTCGTTCACCGCCGTCGATAGCCGCACCGCAACACGAAACAGTGCACTGCTGTCCGACGGCTCCACACCCGTCTCTCTTTTCCGGATTCCTCCCCTCCTCGTCATTCTCCCGTGGAAGGCCCCGCATGCCGTGGGCGACCACCCTCGATCCCAAGGCCCCGCCGCCGCCGACGCTGTGCGTCACCGTTAGCAGCACGACCGATGTGCTCATCATCGCCGACATGCAGGTAGACTTCTTGGCACCTGGCGGCTCTCTCCACGTAAAGGGAGGTGAAGCGCTGCTGGATGGTATCAACGCCGTGTCTTCCCAGTTGCCGTTCCGCTACCAAGTCGCCACGCAGGACTGGCATCCGGAGAATCATTGTTCCTTCGTCACCCATGGCGGGCCGTGGCCACCGCACTGTGTGCAGGGCTCGGCGGGAGCGCAGCTGCACGCAGGGCTCCACACGCAGCGCATCAACGCGGTTATACGTAAAGGTGTCACGCAGCAAGCGGACAGCTACTCCGCCTTCGTGGAGGACAACGGGGTGTCGACGGGTCTGGCCGGGCTGCTGCACTCCATCGGCGCGCGCCGCGTCTTTGTGTGCGGGGTGGCCTACGATTTCTGCGTCTTCTTCACCGCAATGGACGCGCGAAAAAACGGCTTCAGCGTAGTGCTGCTGGAGGACTTGACGGCCGCCGTGGACGACGCGGCGTGGTCGGCACGAACAGCAGAGCTGAAGGACGCCGGTGTCGTGCTGCTGAAGAGTTCTGCACTCGTGGCGGAAGGCACACAGACGTAAGTGGGCGCAAGGGCGAGAAGGAGTCAGTTGGAGCGAGCAAGAGACGACGCGGCAACGAAGCGCCGGTGCGCGCGGTGTGTGCACAGTGAGGTGGTGCTGCTGTGCCGCCGCCGCCGCCGCTGCGCTTACAGACGAAGTCTGTATAGGCAGACGAAGCGATGCCGTTCATCTGGGTGGCCACCGCCATCACCGCCACCCGCTCTTCTCCTGGGGCAACCCTTTACGCTCCCTTTTCTGTCACGTTTGCCCATCGAAGCGTTGTTGATACCCCTTCCGTTGGCACGCGCACAGGCATGACGACGGCGACGGCGGCGGACAATGCAGACCTTAACTGCCTTCTAGTTCTACTTAAGCCTCGTGTCACATCTATACGCACGTGCACGCGCATGCGCACGCACAGGCGTGCATGCACGCAGCCGAGGTTCTCCTTTCCGCCTTCTTATTCCGTCACGAAACCCTTTTTTGTACGCGCAGCAACGTCAAGGGCAACGTGGGCGCGCTAAGAACGAAACTTTTTTCGAAAACCGGAAGAAGTGATCGCATCACTTGAGAACGAGATTGTCTGCCACGTGGGTCGATGCGCTCTGCACGCACGCACACGCACAGCCTCCGCGCATTTCGGTCGCACTCTCTCACCCCCCCCGACACACACACCACCACTACCACCCTCCTCCTTCGCCTGTCTCGCTGGAATCGTGGGGACGAAAGGCGGAGAGACCATGAGAAAACGCGTGTGTCCGTGTGCCTGCGTGTGTGTGTGTGTGTGTGACGGAAAGCCTGGCGGACGTTCTTGCCTCTTGCTGATCGACGGCACATTGGAGGTAGGTATGCACGCACGGAAGCGGCAGAGAGGGGCAGCCACGAACAGCAACATGCCCTTCGTGAGCCACTCCATGCGGCATGCGTCGCGCCCTTCCACCAGCGTCGCCACCGCCACCGCCACCGCGACCTTCCTCTTCTCTCTCTTTTCTGCCGCTGTGATGATGCTCACCTGTCCTCCGCCGTCTCTCCCACACCACCACCGCCTCAACACCTCTCTCGTCCTCCTCCCCACTCCCCTCAAAAACAAAAAAAAAACAACGACGACCACCTTCGATGCGCCTCCGTACACTATATCGCGGCCCTCCCTCCATCATGCGCACAGGAGAACAGTGAAGCAACAAGCAAACAAGCAAACCATACACAAGAACAGCAGCAGCAGAAGAGGGGAGGCATCGTCACGCTACGTCACACCGCACCACGCCATCACCTCCCCCTACACACGCACACACAACACCCTTCCCTCCCCTCCCACTCATCCCCCACCCTCCTCCTCCTCCTCCTTTTCGCCGTAGTTTACGTCCTCCCTTCCTTCGCTTCCTCCTTCCCCCATCTTGTTGTTGCTCCGCCCCCTGTAGCCACGTTCTATTACAAGCGCCCGACGACGACGACGACGACGAAGAGAGAGAGGGAGCCAGCAACGACACGAAAGACCTCATCTCTGCCTCCGGCTTCTTCCGTCCGTCGCTCTTCGCCACTCTAACGACTTTTTCGTTCTTTCTCGTGCGTGTGCGTGTGCCTCCGACACCTCGCCACCACCACCACCAACCCTACTCCTCCTCCTCCCTCCCCCTTTTCCCTTCTCGGAGCTGTGCCGTTCTTCTTTCTACTTTGGTCTTGCTCGCTTAGCGGCATCAGCAGCAGCAGCAGCAGCATCCTCTTCTCCGCTCCGTTGCTGCCGGCGAGGTCTAAACACACACACCGCCACCACTCCCTCTGTGTGCGTGCATGCGTGTGCGTGTGTGTGTGTGCATGCGTGTGTGCACCGTGACGCGTTGGTCGCTGCTGAAGACGAAGGAGGTACGAGCAGCACGCGTCCCTACACACGACACCACGCAGCGCTGTCGAGGAACGGAAAATACACGTATACAAGCGATACGCAAAGGCGAGGCAACAGAGGCAGCGCGTTGCCAGCGAGAGGGCGAACTCCCACGAGTGTTGCAGCGGCACACGCCCACGCGCTCTCTGTGTGTTTGTAGTAGCAGGAGGAGCATAGGTGCGGGGTGGTGCAGTCCTTCATGTCAGACCTAGCCGCTGATGCGGGGAAGCCCCCGCAGCAGCAGCAGCAGTCATCACAGGCGAAACCGCCAGCGCCGGCCGAGACGCGGCTGAACGCGAACGCCAAGTCCTTTACGCCGACTGCCACCACCGTTGTTGCTGCTGGTGCTGCGGCCCCTGCGCATCCGCCCGCCAAGCAACCGCCGCCGACTCGCCACGCAGGCGCTAAGACACCACCGGCCGGGGCGGGCACCAAGGGGTCGCCAGCGAGTGGCGCCCAGACTTTGGCGCCGCCAGCCCCGCATCTCCCGCCGGCGCAGTCAGCTGGAAAGAAGGGCATGATGATGATGCCACCGCCGCCTAGGTTCCCGGAGATGGCAGGCATGGTCCCGGGCATGCCACCGCCAATGCCGGGAACCGCATCTACTGGCGGCATGATGCCCGCAGGCTTCATGCCGCCGCCGCCGCCGCCGCCGCCGCCGCCGCCAATGATGATGCCGCCACCAAACGGGATGATGTTTCAGCAGTCCGGCACGCCTGGAATGCCGCACCACCACCACCATCCCGCAGGCATGGCGACGCCGCAGCAGCACTTAGCTTCACAGCACCAGCACCATCAGCAACACGGCATGATGCCGATGTGGGTGCCGCCGCCACCTACGCAAACGCAGCAGCACCAGCAGCAGCAGCAGCCGGGCATGATGATGCCCATGAACAGCATGATGCCGATGCCCATGCCCATGTCCATGCCCATGGGCGCTGCCTCTTCCCCAATGCCGCCGGGCCAGCGCAGCAGCGGCCCACAGCAGCACCCGCCGCAGCAGCCGGGGATGATGATGCCCTTCTATCCACCGCCGCAGGCCCCGCACGGGACGATGCCGCCCATGGCGAGCATTCCGCCTCCAGCGCCGGGTATGGGTGTGCCACGCGCACCCACTCTCACCGCCGGGGCAGCACCAGGCGGTGCGATGATCCCGCCGCAGGCGGCGGGGGCCGCAGCGACTGCGGCGATGATGGCCCCCTCCCCGCACCACTCGTACATGCACCCACACCCGGGCAGCAGCACCGCCAGCAGTGCCAACGCGAGCGCCGCGGCCAGTAGCATCAGCAATGCCCGCAGCATCCACAGCAACACCCAGAACCACATCAATACCGGTATGCAGGCGACGGCAAGCAGGCCCGCCTCCATATCGATGCCGTCCCAACCGCCGCCACCGATGATGATGATGAACCACACCGGAAGCGCCATGATGCCGCCACCGCCACCGCCACCGCCGCCGCCGCCGACCGTCGCGGCGAACGCGCGCGTGAGCGTCGGCAACGCCACGTTGGCTGCACTGAACTCGAAGGAGCCGCCGAAGTTCTCGTGTGTGCTGCTGTCCGGCATCCCGGCTGTTGGCAAGACGACGCTCGGCCGTGAGCTCGTGAATAGCCTCAAGACCGACGGCATGGGCTGGGCCTTCTTCAGCGGCGCCGACTTCCTCACCGAGCAGCAGGGCAAGCGCTCCATCTGGGAGACGACGAAGGACGTCTTCGACGCGCTCAGCAGCCGCCTAGACGAGCTGCTGGAGAAGCAGCACAAGGACCGCAACATCAAGGGCCTCGTCATTGACAAGAACTGCAAGGGCATCGAGGATGTCTATTACCTGAGTGCGCTGCTGCTGTCCAAGAGTATCCCGTTCGTCGGCATTGTAGGCATGGAGTGCGCCGAAGACGACGTGCTCGTAAAGCGCATGGGCGGCGACGACTACCTCAAGGAGAAGCTCAAGTTTCACCGCGTCATTCACGCTCGCATCGTTAGCCTTGCCAAGAGTGCGGGCATGTACCGCTACGTCGACGCCACCAAGAGCAAGGAGGAGGTGGTGCAGATGCTGCGCACGATGGTGCTCGGCTGCTGCGCGCAGCCGCCGACGCGAAGCATCGGCAACCACCAGTACGACGACTCCCGCGCCAACATCATGGTGGATGACTACAAGGAGTACAGCGAGGTGCTCACGCACCTCTTCCGCTGCGTTAACAACCGCGGCTCGCAGTTCCCGGGCAACACCGACCTCGTGCCCTTCTCCGAGAAAGAGATGAAGGACAAGGGCCGCATCAACGCCATCAAGAGCCGCTACGGCATCCGCAGGAAGGTGGACGGCCACCGCTACCTGCTCGTCTATCGCGAGAAGAAGCTGTACCTTGTGCCGCCGCACATGCGCGCGGTGCTGCAGATGCCGTTGAAGGCGTGGCTCGGCAGCCGTCTCGACAGCGACAGCGTCGGCACGTTTGTGCTGGAGGGCGACCTCACGCGGCTGATCCGCGACCGACAGAAGGAGCTCTTCCTGGTGTACGACGCCCACTACTGGAGCGAGGCGGAGCAGCCGAGCAGCAACAAGATGATCCGCATGACCTTCTCCGAGCGGCAGGCCTTCCTGGCCGCGAACATGTGCAGCGAGTCGAAGGCGTTCTTTGCGCAGGACGGCGTCGAGTGCGTCGTCGTGCACCAGCCGACGCAGAAGATGTCGGAGGCGGTCGACATGCTCGACTCGGAGGAGTACCCAAGCGACGGTCTCGTCTTCCAGGCTGTCAACCCGATCCACCGCAGCGACCACGTCTTTGTGTGGCAGCAGCCGTCCTGCATGACCGTCGACTTCCGTGTCGGTCAGCTCCTCGACACACGCCAGCCGCCGGAGACGGACACCGACGGCATTCCAACCTCCATGAAGGGCACCACGAGTGACCTTCGCCGAAACGCGAGCGGCACCGTCTCACCGCAGCAGCAGCAGCTCCCGCTGACAACGCGCCGCGGCAACGTCGACGCCTTCAGCGACCATCCCATTCGCACCTTCATGCTTGAGGTGTACGACAAAACGGAGAAGATGTACGTGCAGTACGAGAACGCCACGGTCGACGTGCGCCACCCCGACGTGGTGGAGGGCTGCATCGTCACGTGCAGCCTCGTGGACGACACCCCGCGACGCTGGGTGTTCCGCCGCATCCGGTATGACGTGCTGCGCCCGATCTACAAGCTGGACCTGGAGGAGCTGCTTGGCTCCTGCCTGATCCCGCGCGCGAAGTTGGTGGCGTGGATGCTGAGCGAGCAGATTGTGCCATCCGAGATCCAGCCGGATGGAAACGGGAGCGGTGCCGGGGGCAGTGGTAGCGCCATCAACGTGCCGAACGTGCCGCCGCCGTCGTACGATGCGGCTGCTGCGGCTGTCGCTGCGGCTAACGCCAAGGGCGCTGCTGCGTCGATGGGCATGATGCAGGGTTTGGCGATGCCGCTGCCTACGCAGGGTATGATGCCGCCGCTGATGAACGACATTGGTAGCCCGCCTGCCTTCCACGCCTCCGCCGCCGCCACTGCCATCCCGATGGCGCCGACGGCGCCGGCTCGCTGCATCTACCCATCCGCCTCCGCTATGTTGTCGCGCGTAGCGACCGTGCCTACAAATCCGGCGCCGCCGCCCGCTGTCCCCGCCCCGCGGCCGCCAGCGCAGATGAGCACAGAGGCGCAGTTGAAGCAGCTAGCAAGCATTGTTCCGTCCTTCCATGTTGTGGATGGCAGCAAGGAGGGCGGGGCCGCGGCGGTGGCGGTGGCGGCGGCCTCGTCGACTCCTGCCGCGGCCGGCAGCAACGGCACTGCCGCTGGGCTCGCGGGTAAGAGCGCGGCACCGCGCGCGATGGGTGGCGCGGCCAGCGACGGCAACCGCAACTGCGCGCAGTGTCACAAACCAAAGCAGAGCGAAGACCTCCGCGTTGATCGCCGCGATCACCGGCACTACTGCTACTCGTGCTGGGCCAAGTCCGGCTACGGCTTCTGCGCCGTGTGTGGCGAGTTCAAGGAGGTGCGGCGGGAGTCCAAGGGCCGCCAGAAGGGGTCCACCGTGTGCGCGCCGTGTGGAAAGGCAGCCGCGGCGGCGGCGACGGCGCCTGCAGACGCCGCCAGCAGTAACGCCTCTCCCGCAGCAGCGACGACGGCAGCTGTGGTCGTGAAGACAGCAGCCTCCGCCCCGACAACGCCGGCGGCGAGCGCGGCGGCGCAGGAGGCCGCGGAGGCCAAGGTCGATGTTGTGTTGCCCTCCGCGAAGGCCAGGAAGAAGGCGGCGGCAAAGGCGAAGAAGGCTGTCGGGGTCCCCCCTGCGACTGGTGAGGCTACTCCGAGCACGGGCAGTGCCGCTCCGGCGGAGGCGGCGGCGAAGACGACAGGTGGCGAGGGTGGGAAGGCGGTAAAGGGCACCGGCGGCGGCAGCAGCCGGGCAGTGGCGGAGAGCGCGCCGTCGAGCCCGACGACCGGCAAGGGTGGTGACACGGCCCACGGAGGGAAGAAGAAAGACAGCGTCAAGGTCTCATCCTCCTCACTCGATGCGTCGATGTCGGCCTCGCCGCCAGACGCGGCGGCGGCGGAAGCCGCGCTTAGCCAGGCGCCAAAGTCGGAGAAGCCGTCGAAGAGTGTACCCATCCATGCGGACGCTGCACCCGCTCCCGCGGCCCCGGCGGTGGCGGTGGCGGAGGCGCCTGCTGCAAAGCCTGTGGATTCGAAGGTCGCTGAGCCACCCGAGGAAGCTGTAGCTGCCCCCGCCGCACCCACGACGTCAACTGCCGTGCAGGACCCGTCCAGGGCGCAGGTGCACGAGGAGAAGCGTAGCGTTGGTGGCTGCCGTCAGCAGTAGTGAGGGCGCGACCATCACCAGCTGCCCCCTAGCAAGCCCTGAGCCAATGCCTAACAGGAGCGCGTAGAGGGAAGCGTGGAAAGCGTCCATCACACCTACACCACACCACAGTCCAACCCTTCTCTCCGGCAAGGATGGAAAGAGAGCAGGGGGAGGGGGGCAAGACGCGGCTCGCGTGGACGGAAAGGGCACGAGTGGCGGTGGCACTCGCGTGTGCCAGTGTGTGTGTGTGTGTGCGTGTGTCCCTCTCTCTCTTGGCCCCTTTTCTCTTATTCATGCTGTTGGCTATCGTCGACAGCGGCGGTGATGACCACAACAATACGACAGAAGAAGACGATAATAATGACGTGTGGCGTCTGCTGTGTCGTTCTTGCACTCCCCTTCTCTCCCTCCCTCCCTCCTTCCCTCCCACACGCACACAGACAGACAGACAGACACGCGCGCCACACTTCAACTGCTGTGCGTAGATTCCCATGTACATTTTTTTTTCCGCCGCCACGGCGCGTGCTGGGGAAAGGAGGAAGGAGGGGCCTGCCTGCTGCTGTTCCGTTTTCGTTGTCGTTTCGCTACATCGGCAGTGCCCATCACCACCGCCGCCGCCGCCACGCCACCCATTCTTCAGTCCTTTGTGCGTGGGGGGGGGGAAGGTGGGAGGGTCTTGTTGGCCTACCACTGCTTCCGTTTTCCGTCGGTGCCTCACGCCGGTCTTGCTCACAAGCGTAGGTGAGGAGCACGGCGACGCGATTCGCCCCAGAATCGTCTACTGCAGCCACTTCGCTCGCTCACTCTTGCATCGTCATCCCCCACCCACCCCCTCTCTCCCTCCCTCCCCTGCAGCGAGGAAGGATCGTCATGGGCGCCGGAAGTACCGCCAATGCCTCGGGCACACGCACGCGATCTGCAGAGAGAGACCACTCTCGTTAGTTTGTATTTTATTTCCGTTGTTGTTGTTGTCTTCGCTCACATCCCTCTCATAATCAACGCCCCGGCAAGTAAAGCGAAGAGAGGCAGCGGCGACGGCGGCGGCGGAGGAGGATGGTGCGTGTCTTCCGTGGTCGACAACGCCATCAACAGCAGCGCAAGCCGTCTTCGTCTCCGCTGCTCGCTCCATCGCACGCGCGCACCCGCTCGATGGTCGTGCTGCCGTCGTTGTTTCGCCGTCTCTCATAACCCGTTCTCCCCTCCCCCTCCTCCCCCTCATCAGCATCCCCGTCATCATAATCGTTAGTTGACGTTGTTTTGGTTATGTTTGTGTGTGTGTGTGTGTGTATCGGCTTCGTCTTCCTAGCTTCCTTTTCTCGTACGCCTTCGCATGTGTCGGTCACACGTAAATCCTTCCCCCTCTCCCTCCCCCTCATCAGGGCTTCGTCCGTCTCCTCGTTTTTCTGGTCTTCTCCTTCCTTCAAGTGTGCTTGGCGGTGTTCATCATGGTCGTCATCGTCGTCTTGTCGTCTTCTGCTGTGTTTAACTGAGGGATCTGCCTGTGTGTGCCTGTCTGTCTGTTCTGAAGCTGATCTGCGGATGTGGAATCACGTTCTCGGCCCCTCCGTATGCCTGTCTCTGTCTGTGTCTGTCTGTGTGTTGTTCCTAATCGGTGCGTGCGTGCGTGCGTGCGTGTGTGTGCGCGCGCTTCCTTTTATGTCTCCCCTTCCTCCCATACCCCCTCCCCTCCCCTCCCCTCCCCCTCTCCTCGGCCACCCCTCCATATTGTTTACGTTTTTCATGTGTGTGTATGTGTGTGTTCGCTGATGTACATTGATGTGTGTGTATGTATGTGTGCATACGTATTCCATCGGCAACGCCTCACATGATTCACCCGTCTCTCCTCGTCCCTCCTCGTCTCTAGTTAAACGCTTGTTGTTGCGATGTCTTTCTCCCTTTCTCCCTTCCCCCCTCTCTCCCTCTCTCTCTCTCTGTGCCTGTGTGTGCGTGTGTGCGCGTGTGCGTGTGTGTGTGTGTGTGTGTGCGTGCCTTTCCGTACTCTCGCTATCCCTGCGTGTCTCTCTTTCTCTCTCTCATGTCCCCGCATCCATGCCGCCTCTCAGGGCATAAAACAGAAAGCAGACACGCATCACAGAGAAAGGGGCTGGGAACGCAATCTGCGGCAGGCACGTGTGCACACACAAACACACCGAGAGTTCTGTCTGTCTGTCTCTCTCTCTCTCATCATCTCCCTTCTTGTCCTTCTCTTCTCCGTCGCGTAGGCCGTCTTGTCTCACTCATAAGGCTGATCCCCAAATCAGCCGCCGCCGCTGTGACTCAAGTCGGCTGTCGTACTCGTCTTTCCGTTGTTCCCGTTCCCCCCCCCGCGCTCTTTCTTATTGCTCGCTCCGCTGTTGTCGCGGATGATGGCAAGGTGTGCACCCCCGTCGCTGTTTCGTTTTTGTGTGTGCGTGCGCGCGTCTCGTGTTGAGGTTTGAACGTATCTCGGCACATGTGCGAAAGAGACCCAGAGAGAGGGAGTGAGGGGGGAGGGGGGCTTCCTGTATGGTTCTCTCTCTCTGCGTGCGGGTGGGTGTGTCACGCTGGCGCGACTCTTTCGGTGATGGTGGTTTGATCCCATTAGGGTTCAGCTGATGGATATTTGGTTGGATGCGTCGTTGTTGCTTCGCCTCGTTTCACGTTGTCTGATTTGTGTGTGTGTGTGTGTGTGTGTGTGTGTGTGGTTGGGTGGGTGGGTGTGCTTGCTGGATCCAGTCGTTTTCCATCACTTGTTCGTTGTCTGCTGTCTCTTCTTGCCTTCGTTCTGGCGTGCATGTCTGCGTGCGCACGCGTGCGTGCTGTGCTCAGATATATATATATATATACGTATGCAATACACACGCGTGCGCACCTGTGCGCGCCCGACCCCTAATAAAAAAAAAGTTTGCCTAATGAACGTTGTCTGTCCTCGCCACCGCTGCCGTCACTGCACACCTTCACTACCTTCACCCCCCCCGTCGAACGCCCCTTTCTCTGTCTGATGTGTGTGTGTGTGTGTGTGTGTGTGTGTGTCGACCTTCTCTGAACCCTCACGTGTATGCTCTACACATCACACACCGGCGTGCACGTGTGCGTCATCGTTGTGTCTTCGCCTCCGTTCTCCTTTGTAGTTGTTGCTGCGATGGCGGTTCTGTCTCTGGGCGCCGCCACGTGTGTCTCCGCCGTTGACGTGCCCTCGACCGAAACATGCACACCAAAAATCATGTGGATACGTGTACGTCTGTGTGTGTGTGTGTGTGTGTGTGTGTGTGTGCGTGCGGTTGTACTTGCTAAGCCGAACATCAAGGCCAATGCCCGAAGATCAAGCGTAGAAGCGAGCAGACAAGGAGAGAGAGTGAGGGGGAGGGAGAGGGGGGGACGTAACCGAGTCAGAGAGTCGTTCGTGGCAGCAGCCGTACTCGCACTCCTGCACACACGCAGCGCGTCCAGGTCTTTCGTCCGTGCAGATGCACGACCGTGCCAGCAAGCTCGATGGGCATCCGCTGTTTTGGCACGCTTGTGTCTGTGTAAGGAGGCGCGTGGAAGTGTGCCGCCACCACCACCCCCTCCTGTGCCCGGGAGGATCTCAACTGGCTTTGCTGCCGTGTCTGTGCGTCCATGTCCGCCAATGAGCGAGAGGCATGGACGGATAAGGGGGGGGGCGTCGACCCTGCGCGTTCGATCGAATACAATCACGAAGAGCCGTTCCGTGAGCACGCGATGCAGCCGCCCCCCGCCCCCTCCCCACCCCTAACAGGCGACGTCGCCCATCACCGGTTGGCGTACGGGGGGGGGGGGTGGCCCACACACGCCCCGACTTCATGACTGCCGTATCGGCTCAACACTCCCCTCCCCGTCTCTTTCTCCTTCTCTCCGATCTCGCACCAGCGAGCACAGCACACCTTCACGCAGGCACCCACACGCCTCTTTTTTTTCTTCGCTCCCCGCCCACACACACACGCGCGTGCGCGTGGCACTCTTCCGTCTGCTGCACCGACACGCGTGTCCTCCTCAGTTTGCTATATATATATATATATACGCATATAGCTGTGCGCGTGTGTGTAGGTGGTCATCATCACCATCTATTCCTTCTCTCATTTTGTTTTGTGGTGCTCTCTAGCTGTCGCCCCCCCCCCCAAGCGTAGAAAGACGTGAGAGTGCCGGTAACATGGGTGGCTGTGTCGTCTCCTTGATGGAGGTGCTGAACAGCACCCGTCTCGTCGAGCACCCCGACTTTGCCGCGCGGCGCGTCTATGGCGTCATCAACCAGCGCGTCACAGAGGACGAGGCTGACCGCTCCGGCGTGTACCGGTGTGCGCGGCTGACGGATGCGCAGCACGTCGAATGCTTTAACTGGTACGACGGGCCGACGATCCTGCAGCGCCTCGCCATCATCTGCACAGAGCGCGGTGACCAGCGCGCCATGGCGTACCGCACGGTCGAGAAGGTGGTGAAGGAATCCACGAAGGATGAGAAGGGCGGCACGCGGGAGTGGGCGTACACCTTCCTCAACGAGCCGACGTACATCACGTACGCGGAGGTGTGGAGCCGGCTCGTCGCGTTCGGACGCGGCCTGGTCGAGTTGGGTCTTCAGAAGGGCAGCCATGTGGCGCTCTACGAGGACACGCGGTGGGAGTGGCTGGTGACGATGCTCGGTGTGTGGACGCAGGAGATGATAGGAGTAACCGTGTACGCGAACCTCGGCGAAGACGCGCTGCTCTACGCTCTCAAGGAGGCGACGTGCGAAGCGCTGGTGTGCAACGGCAAGAACGTCGGCAAGCTCATCTCGCTGATGGACAAGTACGGCGTCCATAACGCGACGATCATCTACCTCGACGCACTGCCGTCGAACCTGAACACAGAGTCTCACAAGGTGGTCGCGTGGGCCGACGTTCTGGCCAAGGGCACGCCGTCGACGGCACCGTACAAGGTGCAGGACAACAAGGACGAGGAGGTTCTGGTCATGTACACGAGCGGCACAACCGGAAACCCAAAGGGCGTCGTGCACACGATCGGCGCGCTGACGCAAGGCGCCCTCGGCCTGGAGGAGCGGCTGACGGAATTGATCGGCAAGGAGGAGAACGAGTCGTACGTCGCCTACCTCCCGGCTGCACACATCTTCGAGTTCACGTGCGAGAACATCATGCTGCTGCGCGGCGCACTCATCTGTTTCGGCACGCCGCGCACGCTGACGGACACCTATGCGCGGCCGTGCGGTGATCTGCGCGCGTTCAACCCCTTCTTCTTTATCGGCGTGCCGCGCATCTTCGAGACCATCAAGAAGGCCGTCGAGGCGAAGCTGCCGCCGGTGGGCACGCTCAAGCGACAGGTGTTCGACCACGCCTACCAGAGCCGGCTGGCGGCGCTGAAGGAGGGCAAGGACACGCCGTACTGGAACGAGAAGGTGTTCAGTCTGCCACGCAGGATTCTCGGGTCGAAGGTACGTGGCATCTGCTGCGGCGGCGCCCCACTGTCCGACAAGACACAGGAGTGGCTGTCCGTCGTGTTGGGCCGCCCCGTGGCGCAGGGCTACGGCATGACGGAGTCTGTGTGCAACGCCTCCGTGCAGCGCTCCGGTGAGCTCAAGTGCGAGGTGGGGCAGCTCCTGCACGGCGTCGAGGCGCGCCTGCTGGACACGGAGCACTACAAGCACACGGACAAGCCGCACCCACGTGGCGAGCTGCTGCTGCGCGGCCGCTTCGTCTTCAAGGGCTACTACAAGCAGCCGGAATTGACAGAGCAGAGCATCCTGCCGGGTGGGTGGCTGCGCACGGGCGACGTGGCCGAGATGGAAGCGGAGACGGGGCAGATGCGCATCATTGGCCGCGTCAAGGCGCTGGCGAAGAACTGCCTGGGCGAGTACATCGCGCTGGAGAACCTCGAGGCGCTTTACTGCGAGTGCCCGGTCGTGGCGCCCAACGGCATCTGCGTCCTCGTGGACCCGCAGCAGCCTTTCATCACGGCGCTCGTGCTGACGGACGAGGAAAAGGCAATGAAGTTTGCCCGCGCCCACAAATTCGAGAACGCGAGGTGGCCCGATATCCTGAAGGACCCCGCGTTCATCGCCGCGGTCACCGCGTCGCTTGCGGAGATTGGCCGGAAAGCGGGCAAGAAGTCGTTTGAGCTGCTGAAGCGCGTGTGTGTGTTGAGCGACGAGTGGACGCCGGAGAACAACCTGGTGACGGCCTCCATGAAGGTGCGCCGCAGCGCGATCGACAAGCACTACGCCGGCATCATCAAGGAGCTCTTTGCAGATTAGTCGGTGAAGAAGCAGCTGTGTGTGCATATATATATATATATGTGTGTGTGTGTGTAAATGTGTGTGTGCGCCTCCCACCACTAACACCACCACCACCTCGGATACGTCGGCTTCTCTCTGGTAAAACGTTCCCAAAGACAATACCGCCCCACCCACCCCTCCTCCTCCCCCCCCCGGGCAGCAACGAGTAACAGAAACCCTAAGCGTGCAGACGGCCGTGTCGACGTGAGGGCGCGCTTTCATCGGCTGCTCCGGCGCCTTTCTCGGCGTCCGTCTACCACGTGGCCCCCCCACCCACCCCCGGCGTTTCGGGCTTCGCCGGCACGCCTGATCTCCAGTGAGCCAACGAAAAAACAACCTCCTGCTTCATCCGGCCATGCCGCTCTTCGTCCTCACGGTCCTCGTACTCGTCGGCTCGACTCTCTGTCTCTGTCTCTGTCTATTCGCGCGGAAGTCCGGTGCGTGGTAACGGCGCACACACACACACACACAGGCACGCCCATCCTATGCAGAGAATGTGCTATCCCCCTTCCCCTTCCCCAGCCCCAGCCCCGATTCTTCGCTCTCGCTCTTTCCTATCCCTCAGCTCTTCTCTCTCGCGCGCGCCCTCCCCCCCCTCCTCTCTCCCAAATACTTACTTAGCGATTTACCTTTGCCCTCGCTGATACGGTGCTGCACGCCACGTAGACACACAGCCTCACACACACACACACGCGCGCGCACACGCACAGCGACACGCGCACCCTTAACGCTCCTACTGTACCGATCTCTCTCCCTCTGTCTCTCTTCACGGTTCCTTTCTTGTTTCCGTCAACTCCAACAGAACGGCGATGTCAACGCCAAGGACGACGACGACGGCGGCCAAGCCGAAGCCGTACAGCTTCGTGAATGACTACAGCGTGGGCATGCATCCCAAGATTTTGGATCTGATGGTACGCGACAACATGACGCAGCACGCGGGCTACGGGCTAGACAGCCACTGCGCGGAGGCGGCACGCATGATCGGCGAGCTGCTTGAGCAGCCGAGCGCGGATGTCCATTTTATTTCCGGCGGCACGCAGACGAACCTGATCGCCTGCAGTCTGGCGCTACGCCCGTGGGAAGCCGTCATCGCAACGCAGCTGGGCCACGTCAGCACGCACGAGACCGGCGCCATTGAGGCAACGGGGCACAAAGTCGTCACGGTGCCGTGCCCGGACGGCAAGCTGCGCGTCGCCGACATAGAGAGCGCGCTGCACGAGAATCGCTCAGAGCACATGGTGATACCCAAGCTCGTCTACATCTCCAACACAACGGAGGTAGGCACGCAGTACACGAAGCAGGAGTTGGAGGACATCTCCGCCTTCTGCAAGGAGCACGACCTGTACCTCTTCCTCGACGGTGCCCGCCTCGCCTCGGCCCTTAGCAGCCCTGTGAACGATCTGACGTTGGCAGACATCGCCCGCCTGACGGACATGTTCTACATTGGCGCCACGAAGGCCGGTGGCATGTTCGGCGAAGCGCTCGTCCTCTTGAATGATGCCCTAAAGCCGAACGCGCGCCACCTCATCAAGCAGCGCGGCGCCCTCATGGCGAAGGGATGGCTGCTCGGCATCCAATTCGAGGTGCTCATGAAGGACAACCTCTTCTTCGAGCTCGGCGCCCACTCGAACAAGATGGCCGCCATCCTCAAGGCTGGGCTGGAGGCGTGCGGCATTCGACTTGCCTGGCCATCCGCGAGCAATCAGCTCTTCCCGATCCTGGAAAACACCATGATCGAAGAGCTGAGCAAAGACTTCGACATGTTCACCGTCGAGTCCTTGAAGGACAACACGTGCATCATGCGACTCTGCACGTCGTGGGCGACGGAGGAGAAGGAGTGCCACCGTTTTGTGGAGCTGCTGAAGCGCCTCGTCGCGTCAACGGCCTAATCACGGAAAACTCTCTTCTTCTTGCGCATAACAAAACGGCTCACAGCGCTCGGAAGCGATGCGCCACCCCCCCCCCTCCACCCTCCCCTCCCCTCCCCGTTGTGTGCATCCCACCATCCATCCACCTGACGCGCGCACACACACACACTTGCTCATGCACGGGTGCTGTTCGGGTATCTCGCTGATATCCTGTTTTTTCTCAAACGCAAACTAATCCCTCTGCCGCGCAGCGCGAAGTCATCCCATCACGCCAACGCCGACTCTACGCCAGCCCTCAATAACCCTTTCACAGGCCCCTCCCCCACCCCCGGGTAGGCCAGTGTGAGGGGCCGGCCGCGATGCGCTCGAGCCGCGCTGGCACGCTCTGCCCATCATATGGACGGTGCAAACCTGCGCTCACTGTCGCGGGTGGCCCCGACGCAACGCCATGCACGACATGGCCGCTGACGTCCGTAGCCCTAACTCGCGCTCTGCCGGGGCACTCCCTGACGTCACAGATGCTCGGCCCTGGTCGCCACCACAGGTGGTTCTGGCATGGGCCGGGACGGCGGAGGGAGGAGTGGGGGGTGGGTGGGTGGGTGGGCGCCCTGCAGCCTGAGGTACCCCCCCCCCACGCACGGAGGTGTGTGCGTGTGTGTGTGTGTGTGTGTGTCTGTGCGCCGCCGCCCCGTCATCAGCGAGGAGGCGGCGGCTGGAGTCAGCAGCTAACCAAAGAATCAAGACGATCGACAGCCACGGCAAGTCAAGCGCCGACGAAGCCGTTGTTCTCTTCTCGCCTTCGGCCCTTTTCCTACCTCCCTCCCTCGTCGGTTCTGTCGCGGAAGGCGGCCCGAGGCGGAAGGGGGCCTTCCGCAGCACGCATGACCGCCGAGTCTCGTGATGATCCCTGCCCTCTTTCACATCCTGCCAGACGGCTTTGCTCTCTCTCTCTCTCTGTGCCCTCACGGAGGGAGGGAGGAAGAGGAGGGGGGGCCACCACCTCAGCAGGCCACCAGCACGCACTGGTTCTCTGTCATCACACACCTCTCGCGCTAAGACAAGGTTTGCCGCCTCCCTCCCACCACCACCGCTACCACCCCCACCTGGTGCTGGTCTCCCTGCTACGGCAGCGGCGGCTGCCCGCTCGTTCATCCCGTCTCCCTTATCCTCCTGCCCCTTCCGCCCTTCCTCCTCTCTACACGGATATTGCGGTTTGTCGCCTCTTGCGCTCGCCGACCCGCCCCCACCCGCCACCCTAACGGCAACAGAAACGCTCAGCAACAGCGAGAACAGGCAAGGAGCTCAAGCAGCACAGCAGCTTACTGCTCCCCTCCCCCACCCCACACACACAAAGACACAGACACACATCCACACCAGCTTCCGAGCTCGCCATCGCCGCTGCCGTCCAGCGCGGAATACGCCCCAAGCACACGTCTGAAGCAATACAGCGAGCGAGAGAGATAAAGAGAGAGAGAGAGAGCGGCGGTGCGCGCCGTGGGCAGGAGAGGATTAAAAATTACGCGCGCTCAGTCTATGGGCACCGCCTCGTAGATAACGGCGACACCCACAAACGTGCGCAGGTCTTCTCGTTACATCCCCCCCCTCCCCGCCACATCCCTCCAGCAGCCAACACAGACCGCCCATTGCTGCATAATAGTCGCATCTCGGTGTGACCCTCCCCTCCCTCCCAACCTTCCCTCATTCACCACCCACCAACCCTCCCCTGTACCCTCTACACGCATAAGCATTCAGCCAGGAAAATGGGCGGCTGTGTCGTGTCGTTGATGGAGTGCAAGGCCCGCAGCGACGAGGTGCCGTGGGAGTTCTCCGAGGACGTGAAGAGCTACGGCCCCTTGAGCGTGGCAGTCGCAGGCACGCAAACCCCCAACAGCTCCGCCGTGTACGTGAACGGCAAGCGGTCCACGCTGGCGGAACAGCAGGAGTGTGCGAAGAGGTTCTACTACGGCCCTAACCAGACGCAGCGTTTTGCGAGGCTATGCCAGGAGAACCTCGATGACGTGGCTCTGGCGTACCGCCGCATCGAGAAGATGGAAAAGGAGCAGGTGGCGGGCGCATCGCGGCCGATGGACGTCGCGTACTTCTCCGCGCAATGTGACCTCACGTACCGGGAGCTGTGGCACGCCGTGACCGGCTTCAGCCGCGGCCTCGCCGAGCTCGGGCTCGAGAAACGCGCCAACGTGACCATCTACGAGGAAACGCGCTGGGAGTGGCTGGCGTCTATCTACGGCATCTGGATGCAGGACATGGTCGCCGCCACCGTCTACGCCAACCTCGGCGAGGACGCTCTCTTCTACGCACTGCGCGAGACAGAGTGCGAGGCGATTCTGTGCAACGGCAAGAACGTGCCGAATCTGCTGCGCGGCGTCGGCAGCGGTGCCTTCCCTGCGTGCACGCTCATCTACTTGGACAATCTGCCGGCGGCAGGGTGCGCGGAGCTGCACGGGTGCCGCGTGTTGTCGTGGGAGGACGTGGTGGCGCTGGGCCACGGCGCGGGTGCGCACCACGGCGCCGCGCCACCGGAGGACAACGAATCAGTGGCACTGATCATGTACACGAGCGGCACGACCGGTGACCCGAAGGGCGTCATGCACACGCACGGCAGCATCGTCGCCGGTATCCTCACCATGGACGACTGGCTCTACAGCGTTATCAAGCACAGACCGGATGATGTCTACCTCTCCTACCTACCACTGGCGCACATCATGGAGTTCGGTGTGGTGAACATCCTCCTCGCCCGCCGCGCCCACGTCGCGTTCGGCACGCCGCGCACGCTGACGGACGCCACGGCGCGGCCGCACGGCGACTTTACCCAGTTCCGCCCAACGCTGCTCATCGGCGTGCCGCGCATCTTCGACACGCTCAAGAAGGCCGTCGAGGCGAAGCTGCCGCCGGTGGGCACGCTCAAGCGACAGGTGTTCGACCACGCCTACCAGAGCCGGCTGGCGGCGCTGAAGGAGGGCAAGGACACGCCGTACTGGAACGAGAAGGTGTTCAGTCTGCCACGCGCGGCTCTGGGAGGTCGCGTGCGCGCCTTTCTCAGCGGCGGCGGCCCACTCTCCGAGTCCACGCAGGAGTTCGTGAACGTGGTTTTTGGGTGCATCGTCAACGGCTGGGGCCTCACGGAGACGGTGTGCATCGGTGCCATTCAACGGCTGGGTGACCTGACGCCGTCTGCCGTAGGCCAGGTGCTCTGTTCGGAGCAGCTGAAGCTGCTCGACATTGACGAGTACAAGCACACGGACACGCCCGAGCCGCGCGGCGAGATCTGCCTGCGCGGCCCGTTCCTTTTCAAGGGCTACTACAAGCAGCCGGAGCTGACGCGCGAGGTGCTGGACGAGGATGGCTGGTTCCACACCGGCGACGTTGGCAGCATCGACAGCGAAGGTCGCGTCTCCATAGTGGGGCGCGTCAAGGCGCTGGCGAAGAACTGCCTGGGCGAGTACATCGCGCTGGAGGTGCTCGAAGCCATCTACAGCAGCCACCCGCTGGTCCTGAACAACTGTGTATGTGTGTTGGTGGACCCGTGCAAGAACTACATCTGCGCCCTCGTGCTCACAGACGAGGGCCGCGTGACGCGCTTCGCGAAGGCGAACAGGATCGAGGGCGAGTACCCGGCCCTACTAGAGAAGAAGGAGCTGCTGGAGAAAGCCGCCGCGTCGATGGCGGAGACGGCCCGCGCGGCGCGGCGCCGCGACTTCGAGCTTGTGCGCCGTGTTTCCCTTATCGATGACGAGTGGTCGCCGGAGCAGGGTCAGCTAACGGCGGCGCTGAAGCTAAGGCGCGGCGCTGTCGCTAAGCAGTATGAAAAACAAATCGCATGCTTGTTCGCGGAGTGATCGGGTGTTGGGTAGGTAGGTGTGTGTGTGTGTGTGTAGAGACTGGGGGTCCGCAGCGTGCACCCTCTTCGTTGCCTGCCCCCTTCCTGCCTCCCCCACCCACCCACACCTTCAACACATACACACACACACACATACATCACCACCAACACCACCCTGATGACGTCATGAGCCACGACAAGGCCGTCGCATCACAGGTTCTAGTGCCCCCCACATATGTTTTGAGGGCGCGAAGCCGTCTGCCCACCGCGTACGGCTGGCAGACTCGCCCGTGTGTCGGCGGACAGGTGTGGGCTGACGCAGTGACGAAGAGAGTTTGCGGGCATGAAGCCACGTGTGTACCAGCTCGCTTATTAGTCGAGCCGACGACTCGGCAGGGATGCATTCACGCCTCCTGCCTCATCCTGCCTTGGCTGTGCTGCGGTGATGTCGAGCGGTGACCCCCTGGACCTCGCCAGATGGTGTTGGTTGTCCGGGTTCCTGGACATGGCCGTGGCGCCGCAACGGCGGGTGAGCCCCGGCTGTGCGCGTGTAACGGCTGACTTGTTCGTAAGTAGATTATGAACAAATTGAGCCATAACAATCTTGTAGAGCCCACCACCAACCACCACCCAGCCAGTCAACCCATCACTGCTACCCCTTCTCCGCCATTGTAACCCGTCGTGCAACGTCCCCGTGACTGGGCGTGTGCCGGTGGGTATCGGCGGCTGGAATGTGCAGTACACGGAGAGGAGGCGATTCGAGGTTCGCAAGGATGCTGAAGCTGCATCATGACGCCATGCACGCACACACGTGCTCCCACCCCAAAGTCGCGCGAGCTGGATGGCTTGCCCCGTGGCTTGGCGTGGCCGCATCTCGTGTGTCTGGGCGTGAATAACGGGGCGCTTGCCCGCTACAGTGATGTATGCCTTCGACCTCTCCCCCCTCCCCTTCTCGCCTACCGACGCCACCTCCACCAACCACCACGCAAACCTTCGACTCGCGCGCTCATGGAACGCTTCATGGCTCGTCGCAGTCCTACCCACCCCTCACCTCCCTTCAAGCGGGCTGACCATCTACATTCGCCGTACACACGCACGCAGACTGCACTGACTCGCCCGCCGCAACAGCAGCCATGGACATCCCCTCTCACTGCAGCAGCCTGGAGGCGACGGTGCTCCAGCTGATGGACGACGCCAACGCGCGCCGCGTCGTGCCGGACCCTCGCGCGATGCGCTACCAGCAGATAGGCGACGAGAACGTCGCCCTCGAAGGCACCGAGAGCGAGAAGAGCACGCCGATCTACCGCCAGGCGAAGGTGACGGACGCGATGCAGCGCCGCCTAGAAAACGAGTGGTACAACGGGCCCAACTTCGTGCAACGCTTCGAGTCCATGTGCAAGTCGCGTGGCAGCAAGCGCGCGCTGGCCTACCGCCCGATAAGTCGCGTGTCGCATCAGCTGGTGAGGGAGCCGGAGAGCGGGCTGGAGCGGCTGTTTGAGGTGACATTTTACGATGCGACGCAGTACTTGACGTATGATGACGTGTGGACGGTCGTGCAGAACTTTGGCCGCGGCCTGCGCGAGCTCGCACTCACTCCTGACTGCAAGGTCGGCATGTACCTCGAGACGCGCTGGGAGTGGCTGGCGTCGGCGTACGGCGTGTGGTCGCAGAGCATGGTGCTCGCCACGGTGTACGCGAACCTCGGCAAGGAGGCGCTCAGCGAGGCCTTCGCGGAGACGAGTTGCGCCGCCATCGTGACAGTGGGCGAGCGTGTGCCGTCGCTCATCGCCATGATGCGGAGCGGTGCGATGCCGCACTGCATCCTGATCTACCTCGACACGCTGCCGGAGGGCATCGATGCGGCAGGCGTGACGCTGAAGGCGTGGGAAGACGTCGTGAAGGACGGGGCTCTCTCGAACTACCCCGTCAACCTGCCGACGAACAACGATGACGTGTCCCTGATCATGTACACGAGCGGCACGACGGGCGGGCCGAAGGGCGTCATGCACACGTACGGGTCGATGACCGCGGGCATCAACGGCATGGGTGGCCGCCTGAACGAGTTGTGCGGCGGCGTTGAGCCCGATGAACGCTACTGCTCCTCCCTGCCGCTGGCGCACATCTTCGAGTTCACGGTCACGAACGTCTTCCTTGCGCGCGGCTGCTGGATCGGATTTGGCCACACCCGCACACTGTTGAGCACGTACGCACGTCCACACGGCGACCTCGTCGAGTTCAAGCCAATCTTCTTGATTGGTGTGCCGCGCATCTTCGACTCCTACAAGAAGACGATGGAGGCGAGCCTGGCACAGCGCGGCGCGCTGGAGCGCCAGATCTTCGAGCACGCCTTCGCCTCCCGCCTCAAGTACCTCCACGCCGGCATGGAGACGCCGTTCTGGAACGAGGTGGTCTTCGCCCCGCTGCGCGAGATGGTGGGCGGCCGCGTGCGCAGCATGTTCGGAGGCGGTGGCCCGATCAGTGCGCCAACGCAGAACTTCATGAACGTCGTCCTTGGCGGGTTCATTCAGGGCTACGGGCTCACCGAAACCGTCGGCAATGGGCCGAAGCAGCTTGTCGGCGACCTCGAGTCCGCGTGTGTCGGTCGGCTGGAGATGGCCTGCGAGATGAAGCTGGTGGACACGCCAGACTACAAGCACACGGACACACCGGAGCCGCGCGGCGAGGTGTGCCTGCGCGGTCCCATGCTCTTCAAGGGCTATTACAAGAAGGAAAGCGTCACCAAGGCCGCCATCGACGCTGACGGCTGGTTCCACACTGGCGACGTTGGCGCCATCGCCGACCGCGGTCGGCTGCGCATCGTCAGCCGCATCAAGTCGCTGGCGAAGAACGCCCTAGGTGAGTACATCCCGATGGAGAACCTGGAGTCCCTGTACGCGCAGGTGAGCCTGTGCGTGCCGAACGGCGTGTGCGTCGTTGTCCACGCTGCCAAGTACTACGTCTGTGCCATCGCGTGCACGACGGAGAGCAAGGCGATGGTGTTCGCGCGGCAGCACGACATCCAGTGTGAGTGGCCGGCGATTCTGAAGAACCCCGACTTTCAGAAGGCAGCGACGGAGGCGTTCCGCGAGCTCGCCATAAACGCGGGCCGTGGCAAGCAGGAGATTGTACGCTACGTCCACGTGGTGGGGGATCAGTGGACGCCGGAGAACGATATGCTGACGGCAGCTGGCAAGCTGAAGCGCCACGCGGTGGCGGAGCGCTACAAGGACCTGATCTGCTCTCTGTACGTTGACTAGCGGAAGCACGAGCCACGCAGCAGCGTCCCCCCCCCTCCCCTCTGCAGCTCGCTTGGGGTGCCCTCCTCATCTCTTCCGTGTTGTGTGCTCTGCGCCGCTCCCACCCGCGTTCTCCTCGTGTCCACGCGTCGGGGGCGGGGGGGAGGGGGGGCATCTGCGGATACCGACACACACACACACACACACACACACAGGTACAGCGCCGCACCGTGCCGCTCTGCATATGCTTTTCGTTGTTGTTTATTTTGGTTTGTTTTCTCGGCGCTGGGCTCGGAGACGCGTTCCACCAGACGAAGTCGCTTTTCTTCTCCCTCACGGTCCGCCCTTCGTGCGATACATCATCCGCGCGGCCGACTGCGCGCCCGGATCCCCGTGCCTGCGAGGCGGGGCAGTGGTGCCGCGGTGTGCATGATGCACCACGTCGAAGGCACGTGGGCATGACATACCCTTTTTTGCGTTCTTTCCCTTCCTCTTTTCGCCCTTGACGACGGGGTGGGGCGGCGGCGCACAGACACACACACACACACACACACACACGCACACACCTCCGTGCGTGGGGGGGGGGGTACCTCAGGCTGCAGGGCGCCCACCCACCCACCCACCCACCCCCCACTCCTCCCTCCGCCGTCCCGGCCCATGCCAGAACCACCTGTGGTGGCGACCAGGGCCGAGCATCTGTGACGTCAGGGAGTGCCCCGGCAGAGCGCGAGTTAGGGCTACGGACGTCAGCGGCCATGTCGTGCATGGCGTTGCGTCGGGGCCACCCGCGACAGTGAGCGCAGGTTTGCACCGTCCATATGATGGGCAGAGCGTGTCAGCGCGGCTCGAGCGCATCGCGGCCGGCCCCTCACACTGGCCTACCCGGGGGTGGGGGAGGGGCCTGTGGAAGGGTTATTGAGGGCTGGCGTAGAGTCGGCGTTGGCGTGATGGGATGACCTCACGCCTCACGGGTGCGCAATGGGCACCCAGCGAAGACAAGATTTACGAGCTTATCCATCCGTATACTAACCAACACATGTTTCTACGTGTATATGTACTCTATGAGGGGAGGGTGGAGGGTGGAAAGAGAGAGAGACAAGGGCCGGAGCGGTGATGTACAGTGCCTCAGCCCCCTTCACCCTCCTCTTCTTTTTATCCGAGGCCAGCTGCCTCTCTCCTTTCCTCTGTTGCGGACCTCTGTGTGTGTGTGTGTGTGTGTTTCTATCTTCTCTCGGACCGCTTATGCGGTGTTCATCGACTTTCTTGCGTTATCGCTGGCGGAACGCCAGCGCCCACATTTTTTTTGTTCTAAAACCTCCTCCGGTGATGCGCGCACGTGCGTGCGTGGGCATTGCCGTTCTGCTTTCCTGCATAAAGTGTGTGTGTGTGTGTGTGTGTGTGTGTGTGTGTGTGTGTGTGTGCGTGGCAGCCCTCGCGCCCCTCCTCTGCCCATCATAGACTACGCAGAGGAGGGGTGCTACGCTCTCTCTCTTTTTGTCTAAGTTTTGGCTTTCCGCTGTTTTCCGGCCGCCCCGCCGCCCCTTTATTGTGATGCACATCATGCAGCTGTGGCTGTGGTGGTGGTGACGGTGGCGGTAGCGAGCGCCAATCACGGCAGCGGTGTGATGCGCACGAGACATTCTTCATGCCTTTTCGCGCTGTCTCTTTCGGCGGCACGCGCCTCGCCGATCTCTCGTCGGACTTTGCGTTGTTGTTGTTAGCGCACAGATCAGCCACTGTCCGTGTTGTGGTGGCGCCTCCATGGGGCCTGCGCAAGCCGTCCCGCTCGCCCGCCTGCTTGCTTTTCGGTAGATCATGGTGTTGCTTAGTAAGCACAACCCTTTCCGCGCCCGTGTACATATATATATATATATGGGGGAGGGGGGGTCGGGCGGGCATGATTGGTGAGGCCCTCTGCACGCATACCTGTGCCTGATGCGGCCTGCCTGCTTGCCTGCTCTCTCTCTCTCAGGCGCGCGCCCGCTTTTTTCTTTTCGGTGCGGCTGTCGTAATGAGGCGGGTGGGGCGCCGCTCAGGTGCGTTTTTGGCGGCTGGTCGTGGCAGCCGCGGGCAGTAGCTAACGCACTGAGGCACGCAAAACCCGCGCGACGCCGTCCATCCATCCACCACACGAAACTGAAGCAAAGGCGCTCAAAATCGAACGGGTGAAGGGGGAGAAGGGCGCAGACAGCCAGGCGCCAGTGGGCGCTGCAGGGCAATGATGGAGAAGCAGAGGAGAGCGGTGGAGGTGACGCGACAGGAAGGAGGGAAAGGAAGGGGCACACAACACGCCTCCGCTCGGCGTCGCTGCACCACGCCCTGGCGCTCCGCTCGACTCGCCGCGCCCCTCCCCCACCCCTCTCCTCCCGCGCCAGTGCATCGCCTCGACAAGAGAGGAGGGGGAGGGGGGGGGGGGGCGGGACATCGTTGGACAACGGAGGCAAAAATGAAGCATGCGCGGCGTTCATTGGCAAGGGGTGTCGTGCGGAGGCTGACGGATGCTGGCCCGTGTGCGCGTGTCTCGTGGTGGCAGTGGCAAGCGTGATTGCTGCTGAGCGGAAGGGGTGGCAAAATGCGCCTTCCCCCCCCCCCCGGGTGAGCCGCGGCACGTGATGGCGGACCACGTAGGGACCTGTGAGCCTCCTCGATGGTGCTGCCACAAGTGCGTTGGTGGCGCATACGTGGCCCAGACAAGCTGCACAGCACCACCTCCTGCTTCGACAGCAAGCACCCTCCTCTCGAGCCACAGACGCACATGCGTGCTTGACGGGTGCTCTGCCCTCCTCTGTTGCCGTTGCTGCGGTTCATCGCGTTCGGGTATTCATCTCTCTCCGCCTGCGCCTGCCTTCCCACCTCCACTCCTACCCTCAGCACATGATAACGCTTGGATTGCCCATTCGGGCAACACCGAAGCCCCTTCCCTCCCCCCACGCCACACAACGATATCCGTATCGCGTATACTGAGCATCATTGCTGCCACAACCGCCATCACCGTCACGACGGCGCCTGCTCTCCGTTGCCTCGCGCCCGCTTCCCAAAAAGCCGGTCCGCTGCACCTCTCACATCAGCGATCACCGCTGTCGCTCGCGCACCTGCGTTGAGCTGATTCTCATGCTCCCTCTTCTGCTGCCATGCTTGGGGAGGGGGAGGTCACGGGCGTTGGCCGCTGAACATCGTCGCCGTCATGGTCTACGTGAAGTAAGCTGCTTGTCCTCCGAGCACACGTAGCGAGCATAGACCCATTCAACAGCTGAAGGGCCGAAGGGCGTCACGCACACGTACGGCTCGATGAGCACGGTCGGCTGCGCATCGTCAGCCGCATCAAGTCGCTGGCGAAGAACGCCCTAGGTGAGTACATCCCGATGGAGAACCTGGAGTCCCTGTACGCGCAGGTGAGCCTGTGCGTGCCGAACGGCGTGTGCGTCGTTGTCCACGCTGCCAAGTACTACGTCTGTGCCATCGCGTGCACGACGGAGAGCAAGGCGATGGTGTTCGCGCGGCAGCACGACATCCAGTGTGAGTGGCCGCCATGCCAAAAGTGGTATGCGGCGCGTCGGGTGATCACTGGACGACGGAGGAGCGAGATCGTCTACGACGGCTAAACAAGCGAAGGGAAGGGTGCTGCTCACCGTGTGGTTGTACGGCATGCGAAGCAGAACAGACCGAGAGAGAACAAGGGCGGTGGGGGGTATGGGGAGGGGAAAGAGGGGGCTGACGGCGATGTGGGCCGGCACGACGAGGCTCATTATGATCCGTGGCGATGTCTCCGCCGGCCCCCGCCCCGCTCGAAGACCACACCACACTGCGGCAACGACCTCATGTCCTTCTTCCTCCCTCCCCCCCCCACCTCTCTTTGTTGTTTGCAGCCGCAGAAGCCAGCTGGGAGCGGCCAAGGTGAAGGGGTCGGCGTTGGCTCGCGTGCGGCGGTCTTACAGGACGCTCTACCGAAAGCAGCAGCCGCAGTCGCGGTTGTTAGCTGTGGTGACTGTCCCCCTCCTCCACCCCCTACCCGGGCACTTCCTGTTGCTCGTCCATTCCACCAGGAATGGACGGCGGATGTGAGCGCCTTCGCCTGGACACACATACACACAGAGCGAGCGCGGCGTCATCAGCCGCGCTCTCTCCGTCTCCATCCAAGGAGTCGGGATGCGCGTGCATGGGCCGATATGCCACCGCATACTTCATCACGTCCTCGTCCCTCTGGCCATCATCGCTTGGCCGTGACTCACATGCTCTCTTCCCCGCCCCCCTCCTCCATCCCTCCCTCTCTCTCTCCTCGTCCGTTACACGCATCAAACATGCGCGCGCACGACGCTGCTGCACAACACAGAAAGCAGCAACACCCCTCCCCCTCATCCTTCCTCCCTCCCTCCATCGCCTCAAAAACCAAACGCAGAACACGCACGCCGATACACCCCGCGTGAGTCGCTGAAGCGTCATCCTCCCCCTCCCCCTCCACCCACTCGCTCCCTCACGAGCGATCGACGTCGATACGCCCACACACGATCAACCCCTTACTCGCGGCGATGGGCGCGTGCGTGGTCTCTGTGATGGCGAAGCGCAACGCGGCGCAGGTGATGCCCGACCCGCGCGCCGAGGAGCTCGAGCGCCGGCGTGCCGAGTGCGGCGGCAACTTCGTGCAGCGCGTGCCCGGCACGGAGAGCGAGCACGCCTCGGCCATCTACCGCATCGCCGGAGTGACAGCGGAGCAGCACGAAGCCATCCTCGCGGCGGCCGCGGCGAAGCCCACCTTTTACACAACGCTGATGCGCCACTGCGCGGAGCGCACGGACCAGCGCGTGCTTGGCTACCGTCCCGTGAAGTGCGTCACAAAGGAACCAGCGCCGTCGACGTCACGCGGCAGCACGAGCGAACCGGCGAAGAAGGAGCGGCTCATGAGCATCACGCACTTCGACGAGGTGGTGTACGTCACCTACTCGGAAATGGAGGAGCGCATCTTCCACTTCGGCGCCGGCCTGGCCGCCCTCGGCGTCACCGCCAACGGAAACGTTTCAATCTACCTCGACACGTGCGTCGAGTGGCTGATCGGCATCTACGGCATCTGGTCCTGCAGCGCCGTCGCCGCCACCGTCTACGCAAACCTCGGCGAGGCGGCCCTGGCGCACGCGTTGCACGAGACGGAGAGCCAGGCGATTCTGTGCGGGTCGGCGAATGTGGCGAATGTGCTGAAGCTGATGAAGAACGGGGTCATGCCGCAGGTGCCGATCATCTACGTCGGCACCCTGCCGGCTTCGCTCGACACGCACGGCGTGCAGGTGGTGAGCTTCAAGCAAGTGGAGATGATCGGCGCAGCGCACCTCGAGGGTGGCGCGGCGAAGGGCACGGGGCCGTTGAACGACGACGACCTGGCATTGATCATGTACACGAGCGGCACGACCGGTGACCCGAAGGGCGTCATGCACACGCACCGCACGTTGGCTGCTGGCCTGCACACCCTCGAGCCGCGCGTGGTCGACCTGCTCGGCCAGCCGCACTCCGACGACGTGTACCTCTCCTACCTGCCCATGGCGCACATCATGGAGTTCACCATCACAAACCTATTCATCTTCCGCGGCGCCTTTATCGGCTTCGGCACGCCGCGCACGCTGACGGACACCACAGCGCGGCCGCACGGCGACCTGCTTACGTTCAACCCGTCCATGCTCGCTGGCGTGCCGCGCATCTTCGACACGCTCAAGAAGGCCGTCGAGGCGAAGCTGCCGCCGGTGGGCACGCTCAAGCGACAGGTGTTCGACCACGCCTACCAGAGCCGGCTGGCGGCGCTGAAGAAGGGCAAGGACACGCCGTACTGGAACGAGAAGGTGTTCGCGGCGCCGCGTGCCGTGCTCGGCAACCGCCTACGGATCATGCTCAGCGGCGGCGGCCCGCTGTCCGCCGCGACGCATGAATTTGTGAACGTCGTCTTTGGCCGCGTGGTGATTGGCTACGGGCTCACGGAGACTATCTGCGTCGGGGCGATTCAGATCCCCGGCGACACGGAGACGAACGTGACGGGCTTGATGGAGCCCGGCCAGGAGATCAAGCTGCTCGACATTGACGAGTACAAGCACACGGACACGCCCGAGCCGCGCGGCGAGATGCTGTCTCGCGGGCCGTACCTGTTCAAGGGCTACTACAAGCAGCCGGAGCTGACGCGCGAGGTGCTGGACGAGGATGGCTGGTTCCACACCGGCGACGTTGGCAGCTTTACCGCTGACGGCAAGATGCGCATAGTGGGGCGCGTCAAGGCGCTGGCGAAGAACTGCCTGGGCGAGTACATCGCGCTGGTGGCGCTGGAGGCGGTCTACTCTGGCAACGAACTGCTGCAGCCGAACGGCGTGTGCGTCCTCGTGCACCCAGACAAGCCGTACATCACAGCTCTTGCGCTGACGGACGAGGCGCGTGCAACGAGCTTCGCGGCGAAGCACGGTATCGAGGGCACGTACCCGGCCCTGCTGAAGGACCAGCGCTTCCAGCAGGCGGCCGCGATTTCGATGGCCGACACGGCACGCGCCTCGAACCGCGCGTCCTTCGAGTGCGTGAAGCGGGTGCGCGTCATCGACGACGAGTGGACTCCGGAGAACGAAATCTTGACGGCTGCCCAGAAGCTGAAGCGCCGCGTCATCGATGCGCAGTACGCACAGACGATCGCAGAGCTCTTCACGGATGATTAGCTGCGTCGACGTGTTTGTTTGTCTGTCTGTCTGTGTGTCTGTGTGTGTGTGTGTGTGTGTGCCTCAGGGACTAAGTGTGACGGAGACGAAGAGAGGGAGAACCGCTAACGCGAGCACAACACGCCATCCAGCGGTGCAACGGGCCGCCGTGTCCGTGGTGCATCCGATCCGCCGAGTTCCGCAGTGTTACATGCGGGGGTAGTGTCTCTCTCGGTTCTCGTTCTCTCTGCCCCCCCAGCCGCCCTCCTCCCACCCGCAACACATACATACACCGCGGACCTCTTTCTTTTCCTTATTGACCCCCCCCATGCCCTTGACGCGGTTGCATGCAGGCATGTATATAATATGTATATATGTATATATAATAATATAAATCACATGGTCGTATCCCTCGTACGCACATGTACACATATGTATATATATATATATATAGATGGGGGTATATGCGCTCTATATGCAATATATATATATATATGTGTGTGTGTGCGTACGAGGGATAGAGAACGATATATTTACTATTATCTTCCACTAGGTTTTGGCTGTCGCTTGTCAGTGCAGGAGGAGCCGTGAATGAAACACGTTTTGCACCACGGCTGTCTCTCTGTCTCGCACACACGCACACAAACTCTCTCTCGATCTCTTCACTAGCTTGTTCGTTTATTTTTTTTTTTGGGGGGGGGTCTTCACAGTTACGCGCTCCTGTGTGCGTGTGATCACTCTCACACACCGATCGTGTATTCTGTGGTGTCTTTACTATGAAACGACTGCTGATGTTGTGTGGATGCGTTGTAGCCGGGGGTATATCCCTCGCTCTCGCTTTCTCTTTTTCGTTGTTGTTCTACCTTTCTGTGTCATGTATGTATGCACGTGTTTCCCCTTAGCCTCTGAGCACGTCTCCCTTGTTGCTGTTTTGTTGTTGTGCTCGATGACGCCTGTGCGTTGGTGTGCATCTGTCAGCTGTCCCCTTCCGTTGCGGCTGCTGCTGGTATATCGCCTTTGCACTTCGCGTCCCGGCCTTTTCTCGTTTCTCTTTTTTTTTTTAGTTGCGCTCGTGACGCCCCTCCCCTCCCCCCTCCCCCACCCCACACTGCTCGACTCTTCTTCTTTGTCCATCGGCACACGCACACGCACACACACGTGGATGCGTTCTCCGTGCCGGTTGCGTGCGCGCGCACCTCTGCGCGCACACGCAACTGAAGAGAGAAGGTGGGGAAGAGAGAGAGTGGCGTGAAGTACAAGAGAGCATTATAAAGACCCACACACACGCGCGCGCACATCAGACATCAGAATAGATGAAGCAAATTCACAAGCAGCGGCGTTCGCGAGCGCGAACCTGTCGCCCTGCCCTCCCTTCCAGCTGTTCCTGCGCTCGCCTTCCTTCCTTCGTTTTCCTTCTTCTTGTGCACCCATGGAAGGCCTGGCCAGCATCAGTGTCAGCGTCGTCACGCCAGCACTGTCTCCTCGGTGCGTGTGTCTTCTCATCTCTGCCCGGCCACCCCCTCCATGGCGCCGTTGCCTATTCCGCTCCTGTCCTCGTTGAGCACGCAGATCCAGGACAAGTCTTCGTGGTGCGCCTCAGAATGGCACGATGGCTTGTCGTAAAAGGAGAGAGGAAGAAAGAGAGAGAGAGAGAGAGACACGACCAGCGCCACCGCCCACCCCACCCCCGGTGGTTCACCCCGTTGCGCCTCCGAATCCCCACGGGGTGGTGAGGCGAGAAGTCAGGGGTCGGGCACGCGCTGCAGGCCCTTGTACGGACTGGGCAAGTGGCCGCCATCGGTGAAAACGCGTCATGCTCGTCTCCTGAGGGCCCAGGGACAGGGCCGCGATGTGCGCGTTCTCGTGATCCAGCAGCCCACCCCCTCCTTGCCTGCATGACCTCTTGGGCCTATCCTCTCCTCTGCTCGCACAGCATGGCAGCTGCAACGCACACGCACGCCCCTCTCGCTCCCTGCACCCTCTCTCTCCCCCCTCTCTTTCTGCAGACGATGCGCCAGCTCAACGGAACGAGTGTTTTAGGCTCATCGCTTCACCAGTCACCACCCCGACAGAGACCGCCACCGTTGTCAAGCGTGTTGGGTGCACCGAGTCCGGCAGCAGGCGAGTTCAGACGCCGCCTTACACTACGTGAGAGGTGAAGGGCGGACTAGGCAGCAGAGGCACTAGCGGGCCGAAGAAGATCCTGGCAGCCCTCTCCGCGCCGAGGGGCAGCACCAGCCGCGAGAACCCTCAAAGAGCTCTGAAGGCAGGGCTGCCCGTCGAGTGGTCCGGTGATCGGCCGTACAAGAGACGATAGTGAGCTGCTCACAGGGGTGGAAGCTTGCCACGCAGGAAGACGACACGCCACAGAGCTGCCTTTTCTTCTGCTAGAGTGCATATGCCAACGTCGCTGTGTTTCACGTGCATGCGGGCTGGCAGCTTCTCCGCTTGATGGGCCTGATCGTTTGCATACGATGCGCACGGCGAGCGTGCACTCAGCCGACACACACCGCCTCCAGAACCTTTCAGGTTTAGACGTGGAAAGAGTAATCCTTCGTTGGCAGGCTTAGGGAGGTCTCTCACACTCCCACGCAGCTGTGCCGGGCCGCGGCCCTCGGGCTGGAACGCGCGGAGGTGCTGCCTGTGGGGGGGGGGGAAGGGGAGGGGGCTCGAGGCCGCAGCCCCCCTAGCGAAGAAATAAATATGTCGAGCGCGAGCGAGTCGCGAGACGACGCACGAGCAGCAGCAGGTCACACACGTTTTTTTTTTTCGTTCTTCAGTCCTCCACGCGTAGCCGGGAGATCAGCGAATTGTGTTCTGCGCATGCCTCTTCTCTGCCGTGCAGCATGCGGTCACTGCCACTGCACCTTCCTCCTCCCTCTCCTCCACCTCACCGTTACTCGGCGGCTCCTCGATGAGCGCGTCAGTCGTCATCTGCGCAGGCACGTAGACACGCTTGCGAGGATGAACTTGTTTGCATCGTCGTCTGTGCGCGTGCCTGTGTGCCGTGCCGTGAGCCATGTTGGTTACGCCTCTTTCGTGGCGTTGCTCTCTCCCTATGTCGTTCGGGCATTCTATGCTGGAGCAAGGATCGATTTCCCCTCCCCCTCTTCCCCTCCCCCCTCGTGCTCTCCTCCCTCCACACGGACGCGCGCACACACATACACACACCTACACCCGCGCCTCCGTCTACCTTTCGTCGTACGTGTGTGTCTGTGACTGTGTGTACATGTGTGAGCGCTGCACACCACAACACGTGCAGCCATCCAATCAAGCACAGCTACCCACACACACACATGCACACACACACACATGCAACGAAAAAAAAAATTCATTCCTGTAGTCATCACCGCACGCGCGCACCTCCTCCCTCCCTCCTTCCCTCCCTCCCCGAGTACACGTCGCTGTCTGCCTCCATTTTCTTTCACACAGCTCAGGATCCTGTACTGGTCTCATCTTCACCAGTCCCCAGCAGGCCGCTCGCTGATCGCGTGCACTGCTGCTGTCCTGCTCGCTGCCGTTGCCTCCACCTCGTGCAGCGTGTCTACCTTGTTCGGACCCCTTCTCTCGTCGGTGTGTTCTCGCGTGTTGATCCAACGCTTGGTGCGTGCACGTGAGTGTGTGTACACAATCACCGTTCTTCGATGGGTGCACTGCTCGTGACACTGCTGCAGTGCCGCAACAACCAGTCTCTCTACCCGAACCTCAGCGCTACACAGCACAACCAGTATGTTTCGTGTCGGCAGCCGTGCTCGGTGCCGCTGCTGCCCGATGCGCGCGCCTACGGCCGGCAATCACACCAGCATAGCTCGCTCATGACCTCGACCACCGCCACGGTGCCGACGGACGCGGTGGGCGATGAGGCCACTTCTGGGCCACCGGTGGCGAGGCGCGTGCAGCCCACTAACGCAGGCACCCCGTCCTCAACATCCTTCGCTGGTGTTGTGAGTGATATGCGAGGAGCTGAAAAGCAACTCTTCAACCTTTCCAAGGTCTGCGAGGAGGGAGGCGTCACGGGTGTCACCACGGCTGATGCCGACGGCGATGCGGCAGCCGCGATCTCGCGTCTGCTCCTTGCACGCCTGCTTGCCACCAAGTCAACGCCGACGCCGCCCTCGACCGATTCGTTGCATCCGCAGCTGCAGAACCGTGCGGCACAGAAGCCGGCAGTGGACAACGCTCTCTGCACCAACACCCTCCCCACAGTCCCACCGCTGTCATCGGCATGGATGGCGAGCTCCCCCTCGGCCACACCGCCGACGCAGCCTCAAAACTGCCCCTCCCTGCCCTCCACAACGGTTTTCATGCCCAGTGCCACGGCCGCCGCCCCTCTGGCACCGACCGCTCCGTCGAAGGGGCAGTGCAGCAACGGCACGGAGTCGCCCCTCGCCATGCTGTTGCCGGTGGCCTCGATGCCGACGCTCGCAGCGGCCGGTGGGCTGACGCTCACATCGCAGGATGCGCCTGTTGCGAAGGACGGCGACACCGTGAAGAGGATGGCCTTGCCAGGTGACAACGCTGCCGCCGCGAGGCCGGACGAAGCGAACGACGCAGGCTGCAGCGTCGACATCGATGACGACGAGCTTGGCCCGATGGACTGTGCAGACGCCTTCCAATACTTCTTCGACGAGGACGAAGGGGCATACCGGGACGTAGAGAGCGCCGTCTACGCGGCGCCGCAGATGGCGCATGTGCCAATGCCCGTGTTGCGCGACCACTACCTAAACCTGCGTACGGCTCTGTACACGGAGAAGTCGTCAGCGGCGCTGACCGCACCGTCGGTGCCACCGCTTCTAGGTGGCAGCGTCGCGCCCACCATCCCGAGCATCTTTCTGCTAGGCGCCTCCGCGAACGTCCGCGGCGGGGGCGTGGCGATGAAGATGGCCGCGTGGTCACCGACGCAGCCGCCACCGCAACAGCAAGCCTTGAAAGCACTCTGTTGCCCTCAACAAACTCCGCTGAGCCTCCATGATGCGCTGCGCGCGAGCATAACACGCGCGCTGCTGGAGACGGGAGAAGGCCTCGACGGCGATGCGCACGACGCCGCGGCGGCGGCGGATACCCCGTCAGGGCTGCAGCCCGGTGCCGGGCGCTTCGTTTCACTGGTGGAGGAGATGGCGGCCGCGTGCCGCCGCATCAGCGCCGCGCCGTACGTCTGCTGGCGCAGCATTGATCGCGTGACGGCGCTGCCGCCGGAAAACCCGCTGTGGCGGCGGCTCCACAACGGCGGCGGCAGCCGGGTGGACAACGCGCGCGGCGAGGCCGAGGACGACACGTCGTGCCCGCCAGTGAGCGATGCGCCGCGCAAGCGCCGCTCACACCCCTCCGCTCTCCCAGACGGTGATGGCGGCAGCGGCACCGAAGCTCATCCACCCTCGTCGCAGCAGCAGTCCGAGTCGCTGTCGCTCTACTACCTTGGCCCGCAACAGTACATGACCGCGGCTGTATGGTGGTCGCGCGTGGAGGCGTTCGGCTTCGGTCTTCGCAGCACGGGCCTGCGCCCTGGTGACCTGATCGGCATCGTGGAAGACACGCGATGGGAGTGGCTCGTCACGTGCTACGCGGCTTGGAGCGTTGGGCTCGTTGTCGTCGTCTTCGACAGCTCGGCGCGGACCATGGCACGGGTCGCCATGGACACCGCCCCCGATATGAAGGCAGTCGTGTGTAGCCCCACTGTGCATCGCGATTTGCGCCGGCACTACGACGCCGCCGCAGCAGCGGCTCGAAGCGCTCGCGCGCCAGCCCCCGTCACACCCACGACAGCATACGATATGACGGACTGCCACGGCGGTGAGGAGGGCGACGACCAACGCCCGCATAGCGCATGCGCGAGCGGTGAGGCAGCGGCCGCGACACGGACGGGCCAACGTGGCAAACACGACAGTGCCGAGGCGACCGCGACGTCCGAGCGCGCTGCAGCGAAGCCGCGAACGAAACAGCCTGCACCCTCACCCATGTTTATCGTCATCCGCTCCGCCGGGCCTCCGCGCGGAGGCCGCAGCGACGGCGGTGACGGCCACGCGTCAGCCGCCGCGGCACCGCGGTCTTGGTGGTCGCGCACGAGCATGCGCGAGCGGCAACCGTCGCACCAGGCGCACGACGTGACGGCGGAGGGGCACGATGAAGTCGTGGACGAAGAAGGTGAGGACGAAGAAGAGGAGGCACTCTGGTGGAGCGACGTGCTCATGCATGGCGAGACGAAACTCAAGGCGTGGCGTCAGCGCAAGTTGCGAGAGCGACGGCTGCAGCATCAGCAGCAGGCCCGTCTACGCCACCTGAAGCCGCAGCAGCGCGGCGCACGCGCCGCCGGCGCCAGCGTTGGTGGGAATGCGGTCGCGTCCTCGCCGCCGTCCAGCGCCTCCCTCCGTCGTCCTCGTTTATGTGGCGGGATCGGCACGGATGACCTGCGCGGCGCCGCGTTCGCGGCGGCAGCCTCGCAGGACGGGAGTGCCGCGTCCGTGGCCACCAGCGCCTGGCCCGGCCCCACCGAGGCCGTCAGTGACAGCGGTACAGCAACAGCGTGCGCGACGTCCTGCGCGGCGAACACGACGCCCACTATGCTGGTCGGTGTCGCCGCCGCCACGAGGGATGGCAAGAGCGGCGGCAGCGCAAGGTTCGCCGCCAACGATGCAGCAAGGCGCGCGTCGGTGCCGCTGCGTGAAAGGAATGCACTAACAGCGTCGCCTCTGCGTGGGAGCGGCGTTCGCTCTCCAGGCGCGCTGCCAGCGGCATCGGCTCTGGCAGGCAGCGCCCCAACGATCGCCGCGCCGCTGATGATGATCGATGACGGCCTGCCGCAGCTGCCACTGGCACCTCTCCAGCCAGACGACCTCGCCTTTATCCTCTACACGGAAGGCGATCCCAAAGGCGTCCTCCTCACGCATGGCGCCGTCAAGGCATCCGTGGCTGCGTACCACGAATACCTTAACTCAACCGACGTCGACGGCGACGACGGGCTGCGTCGCGTGGCTGGAGGAGGCGACACGCTTACCAGCACTGCGATCACCAGTAAAAACAGCTTCAGCACCGCAGAGAGCGCCGGACGCGGTGGGCAGGGCAGCAGTCGCATAGCCCGCTACACGACGGCCTGCATGCCCGCGCTGCGCTCCCGTACAGCGCCAGTGGGGCGGCCGTCGTACATGGCGTACCTCCCTCTGCACGACGTCTGCGAGTTTGTGGCGGAGACAGCATCGCTCCTGCGTGGCCTCCTCGTGTGCTACGGCACGCGCCGCACCCTCTTCGACACGTGGGCACGTCCGCACGGCGACCTCACCGAGTACAAGCCCACCATCTTTCCCGCTCTGCCGGCGACACTGGCGCGCCTGCGCCGCACCGTTGAGTCGATGGTGTCCACGGGGTATCGCCAGCTGCTGTTTGAAGCCGCCTACGAGGCGCGGCGGCAGGCGATGCGGCGCGGGTTGCAAACACCGTTCCTGCTCTCCACCATCTTCGCTCCCTCGCGCAAGCTGCTCGGTGGCCGCTGCCGGCTCGTGCTCATCCGTGGCGGGCCTGGCGCCGCCGCACTGCACCCACGGGACCAAGAGTACGTCGAGGTCGTGTGCGGGGCGTCCCTCGTCCAGTCGTACGGTGTCGCGGAGGCTGCTGGCTGCGGACTGCAACAGGCGTACTGCGCGACGCAGCTCGACTCGATTGGCGGCCCGCTGGGGCCGGTGCACGTCAAGATGCGCGACGTCTTCGCCACCGGCGCCGCCTTTGTTGGGAGCGCCGCCACCGCAGCGGCAGCCTCGAGCGGTGGATGCAGCCCTGTTTGGAGCGGCTGGACCCATCAGTCAGAGCGGCCAACGGGTGAGCTGCTGCTGCGCGGCCCCACCGTCATGGCCGGATACTACCGGCAACCGGAGAGGACGGCGGCGGTGCTGGAGAAGAGCGGCTGGCTGCACACCGAGGAAGTCGTAGAGCGCTGCCCGGATGGCTCTTTCCGTCGCATCGCCTCCCTGCGCCCGCACCACGCCACGACGAGCAACGGTCACTGCATCGCCCTCGAGCCACTCGAGGCGCTCTACGCGCAGCACCCGCTCTGCCTGGAGGGCGGGGTCTGCGTGCTGGTGCATCCGTATCGGCGGTACGTCTGCGCCCTCGTCCTTACTGATGAGCGCCGCCTGCGCGACTTTCTTCAGACAACCGCCGCGGCTGCGGCGGCACTGCCGTCGCCGCACTCTCAACCGAGTTCGCCCACCTCGCCGCTGCCGTCGTCGCCCTCACCGCAACGGCTGCTGAACTGGGCTGCGTTCGCCGGTGAGGGCTGGCCACAGTGCCTGGGCGATCCGGCGCTGAACCAGGCCGCTGCCGCCTCGCTCGCGGCGTGGGCGACGCAGCACGGCGAGGCCGCCCCGCACGAGCGCGTGCGGCACGTCCGCGTCCTGTACGACGTGTGGGACGCGGCTCATCACACACGCACCGCGACGGGGCGGTTGTTCCGTCCTGCGATCCACTATCGCTACAGAGGCGTCATCCAGGAGCTCTTCGCGGACGAGGACTGACGGGCAGCCCCGCACGGCGGGAGAGCGGTTGGGGGCGACTGCATAGCATGTGTGCGGTTCCCGCCCTCACGCACACAGCGCTGCTGCTGCTGCTGTTGTTGCCCTGTCCCACCCACCCACCCCCCTCACCCATCCATGTCTGCGCGTCCTTTCCATATGTTGCTCATGTGTTGTGGGGCCCTCTCTTCGGCCCTCTACCCGCGCGCCAGACAGCGGAGCTTGCCAAGCGCATGCGCAGCGGGCAGGGTGTTGTGTCGATATACACCTTATCTACAACGTTGTTGTGACGGGCACACGAACCATCACGCCGCGCGAGAAGCACACGAGAGCGATGCAGCGTCCCTTTCCCTGGACGTGTGCAAGGCGCATGGACAGCGTAGCGCACACGGATGGAGGTGAACGCATCACCACCACGCTCGCCGCTGCGTGTATCCGTGCGGCGCCTATCGAGCGTGTGCGTATGTGCGTTGCCGTCTGACGCGAAACTCGTCAGCAGTGCGCAACGGCGACACCTTCCTCTCCCCTCCCTCACGCCCACGGTACAGCACCTGAGCGCTCTCTCTCCCTCTCTGACTCGTCGCCGTTCTGCCCCTCCTCCCCACGCCTCTACCGGTGCATCGATGCGCACGTGCGCGTCTTCGCGGATGTACGTCTTTTATGTCTGTTAACCGCCCTACACACCCACCCACATACATACACACTCGCACGCAATCTTCTCCCTCGCCGTCTACGCTGCATCGCATGTGATGGCCATACGAACCACGCCGCCGACACATCCCCACATCATCGTGCTGCTCACCGAAGGGGTCCACAAAATCAGGTGCGCACGCCCATCGCTCACCCTTCGCCCTCCTTCGTCACCATCCAGGGGCACACACGTGCGCGAGTCCCTTGCGTTCTCCCCACACGAGAGAGAGGGGTGGCTTGTGTGTGTGCGTGTGTGTGTACGTGCATTGCGGCTGCTACTGCCGCGGACCTGCACATCCGACCGCCACCATGACGTCGCGCGTCCAGCTCGACTTCTTCGTGCCGCCGCCGGAGCGGCGACAGTGCGTCCGCGAACGACTGGCGCAGAAGCGCGCGCCGATGTTCGAGTGGCGGCACGACTTCGCGGAGTCCGACTTCGACGCGGCCACAGGGGAGCGCCGCCCGCTGCGACGCATCTTCAACCCCGTGGCGAAGGAGCACCCGGCTTCCGCGCGCCGTACCCACGCCGCGGCCACCACAGTGTCTTCAGCACGGCCAGCGACAGCCCCTGTGTGGAAGGCTGCGGCGAGCGGCAGCGCTGATCGGCGCAACGCGTGGAAGCAGTCCGGCTTCACGTTCGTCGAGAACTACTTCCGCAAGAGCGCGCACTTGCCGGTGTCGCAGTCGCGCCCCCACACCTCCGCCTCTGCGTGTGGCTTGCTCCGCAGCGCGCGCCGAGGCGGGGTGTACGTGCCCTACCTGCACGACACGATTCTCTTCTGTGAGCCTCTGCCGCGTTCGATGGAGTCGCGTCGTGGTCGCCCTGGTGGCGGCGACGGCGCTGCCGCAGCAGCCGACCAGTTGCCGCCGGTCCAACGGACGCCCTCCACGGCAAGGGTGGTGCTGGCCGTCACGTGCAACGCCGCCGAGTCGCGCGCGAGGGAGTTGCAGGCGTCGGTTGATGCGAAGAGGGCAGAGCTGCTGGGCTTCTCGAAGCCGTCGACGTCGTCGCAGAAAGCGCAGCAGCAGCAGCAGCAGCAGCAGCCGGCGACCTACCTATACGCCGCTGGCGTCGAGAGCTACACCTGCGATGACGACGACAAAACGTCGAGGGCCGCCGCGACGATCGCCAGCACCACCGGCGGCGTCGACTACGTCAACACAGCGGCGACCGCGCAAGGAGAAACGTGCTGCGACGTCGTGGGGCCCTCCATCGCGGCCAAGCAGCGCGCGTTGGCGATGGCCGAGGGCGTGTACACAGACCTCATCCTTAATCGAGGAAAAGCTTGGTCAGCAACCGCGACGGCGGCCGCCACGAAGACGGAGCTGCCGACGTGCGAGCTGGCCTACAGCCTGAGGCCGTCCTACGTGCAGTCGCGTCTTCGCCGAACAGCAGGGCGGCGCAGCAGCGGCAGCCAGAATCTCGGCACCGCCGGCATCGTCTCAGACCGCTACTCCGCATCGTTGGACGAGGGGATGAGTGGCACCACGCAGCACACCACGGCGGCGACATCGCCCATGGCGGTGTGCGCGTCAGCGCCGCACATCCGCGGTCACCGCGGCAATGGTGTATCGGGACCACCATCGGAGCGCGCCATCACGCGGTCCCCTGGTAACGACAGCATCGCCGGTGCAATGCCGCTAGCGGCGACGGAGGTGGCGCTCGCGGACACAATCACCTTTTTGCGGCGCAGCGGCAGCACTGCGTACCACAGCAGCACGACAGCGGTACCGCCGCCAGCCCTCTCGCCGATGGAACTCAGGCACGACCTCGAGGGCACGGGGAAGACACGCAGCCCTGACGGCGCCCGTGGCCTAGCCACATCCAAGACATCTCCTACTGCAGCCGCGGCCGGCGCGCGAGCCGGGCAACGCCAGGGCCTTCAGTCGACCTCTTCACCGTTGCCGAGCCACGGAAACGCGCAGCTGCAGTCCGACTCGAACCCCTTGCTGCACCTACTCTACCGGACAAGCAACAGCACCGACTCGCCGACGTACCTGCGCACCTACGGCGATGCCGGCGGCAGCACTGTCGCTGGTGGCAGCAACTACGGCAGCGGCGAAGGGGGTCAGCGCCATCGTCGAGATGGGCGCGACGCCAGAGACAGCCCTCACCAAAGCCCCCTCAGGCCGAGAGGGGGCGGGGACGTGAGCAACGATGCGCAACAAGATCACCGCCGCTGCCAGCGGCCCTTCACAGCGTACCGTCTGCCGACGGAGTCGAAGGAGACGCGGGTGTACGCGGTGCGGTTGCGTGGCTTGTGCAACGCGGACGCGTCGCTTCTCAAGCGCGCCGAGCCGCCGCGGCGCGGGATACCGGTGATGCTGCCACCGGACTGGCAGCCGGACTGCTGAGTCCGTATGTATATGTGTGTACGTGTTGTCGTTGTTGCTTTTCTCGCTCACCGTCTCGCCCCTCCCCCTGCGCTCACGCACGCCTTGCTCGGCGTTTGTGGTGGTGGTCTGCTGCTCCCACCGCGGATGCTACTGGTGTTGCCGGCAACCTCGTGCTCGCAGAGAGACGGCGGCAGCGAGCGTCTTGCTGCGGTTCTTGCACGCGGATGCGCGTTCTTGAACAACGTCTTTGCTCTTCTTTTTCACTCTTCGCACAGTCCAGCGCACGTTCCTGTCTGCCTCTCTATCCCCTCGCGTGTGGTTTGTGTGTGTGTGTGTGGTCGTTCATGATGCCCTTTCATTTTTTTTTCGGCTGGCTCCTTCTCTTCGCTTGGCGTGTGATGTATCATAGCCCTTCCCTCCCCTCCTCTTTCCCCTCCCCGGACGTCCTCCTATGCCAAGACGAGCACAGGAAGTGGTTCCTCCCCTCTCCTCCCCCTCTCTCTCTCTCTCGCACGTACGCGTGTGCGCTGTTTGGTGTGTCTTGGCGTCTGTTTTATGTCTGCGCATCTGTGTCTCTTCTGTGGTGAGCCATCTCCGTGAAGCGCGTATGCGGGCAAGGGGGAGGGAGGGCCGGTGTTTGCGTGCTCTCCCTCATGTGGTGCGTCCTTCACGCGCGCGCGCGGAGGCGGCTCATACCCCACTCCCACCCACGCCTCGTGACATCTGTGCACGCGCACTGGCACAGACACGGGCAAGATGTTCGACATAGCCTTCCCTCCCCCTTCTTACTCCGTCGTCTCCCTTGATGTACTCGTTGTCTGTCACTTTCCTTCGCACGTGCAGTGGGGTGGTGGTAGCAGCGACTGCATAGAGGAATGCGAAAGACGGCTTAGCAGTGCAGACGTCTGTCCTGTGTGTATGTGGTATATGGGGTGGCACCGTCATCCGGAGCAGCCTCATGTAGTCGTGTGTTCACCATCGCCATCATTATCATCATCGCTTCGGCGCAGTCGCCGTGATGTGTCTCTCAGCAGTCGAGACAACGACATCGTCTGTCTTCCTGCCTCGTCATCTTCCACGTCAGCGTCCGTTGCCTGCGCGCACTCATATGCAGGCATGTGCAACGCCTCCCTCGGGGGGGGGGGGGCAGCAGGCCATGGGTTGTCGAGACGGCGTGGCTTCCCTCCCTCCTCCCTTATTCATCGGCGTGCGCACACGTCACCGCCTTCTTGTTCGCCTCTCCTGTGCGCATCCTTCTCACGTCCGTGATGCGCCACGGGCCGCACCCTTTTACTATTCACTCGCTGTGACCCCTCTGCTCTCTCTCGCGCCTCCCCTCCCCCCCCCGCTGCGCCGGCATCCGTCTTGCTGCACACACACACACATACAGACAAGCGCAGGTCTCAACCCTGCAAGGCCTTCAGCTGGCTCGTGTCTGTTCAGTAAGATAGCGAATACACTCGGGGGGCACCGCCAACCATGGCGAAGACCAAACGCAGCCATGCACCGCGGCAGCCGCATCACAGCGCTGACCCCGCCGCAGAGGCGGCCCCGACGCCGTCCTTCATCGTCTACCCCGTCCCCAGTATCGCGGATGCGTCTTTTCTGCAGATTATCTTCTGCAACACGGTGAGGCGGAGCCTCTTCCTCGGCTTCGGCCGAGCCCGTTTTGCCGTGGCGGAGCTCACGAGCGCGGCGGTGGCCGCGGAGGTGGAGACGATAATCCACAAGGCGGCCGCCGCTGTCGCGGGTCCGGAAGACGGCGCTGCTGCGTCTCAAGAGGCGAGCGGTCTCGCAGCTGACGCGGCTGCACGGCACGGTGCTCTTGAACACCTTGCCGACGACGATGCCTTCGAGCACATGACGCTGGCGGACCTCTTCGCGCCACCACCCGGGTCATCCTCACAAGGCTCTGCGTCCGCGCCGCGGCAGGAGCGCCAGCCGAGCAGCGGCGGCGCTGCGGCGGGCGGAGAGTCGCTCGACTTCAGCCATATTCCATATCTCGTATGGCGTGACAGGCCTGTTCACGTTGTGGTGAGCGGGGTGCGGGTGGCAGACTTCTACGGCAGTGGTGGCGCCGTGCCGGAACACCACGTGAAGCGCACCACCGACGCGGGGGAGCCGCGCAGCAGCACCAAACCGAAAAGGCCAAGCACCGGCAAGCGCACTCGCGACGACGCCGACTCGACGGCCGCACTGTCGTCGTCGCCGGCAGCGAGCCAGCGGGCAGTGGCGGAGGAGCGTGCGCAGGGCAGCGGGGGCGGTGGATGCCGCCGTCGTCGCGGCGGCATCCACCGCGCCCAAGTCGCGCTTCCCAAAGGACCGCTGCCAGAAGTGCGGTAGCGCCGACCACTTCACGCGTCACTGTGACGGCAGCAACGGCGCCAGTGTCGCTGCGGTGGTCAGCCCTTCCGTTGCCGTGGGTGTGGATAAGCAGCCACGGCACGAGGCTCTCGCTGCTGAGGTGGCTGCGCCGACGCCGCGGCCGGCAAAGGCGAAGCCTCTCGTGCAGCGCACCTCGAAGGATCAGTGCAAGTACTGCGGCTCCGAGGCGCACCTCTCGCGTCACTGCCCGAGTAAGAGCTAAGAATCGACAGAGGGTTGCGCAGCTGTTGCCGTCCCATATGCGGTGAGGATCAGCGATGCAGACGTGTTGATGCGGCGCTGCAGCCGCTCCACGAGACGGCAGCCGCCCTCGCTTGCATCGTCTTTGCGTCACGTCTCCCCCACCATCCTCTCCTCGCAAGCTCCCTCCCCCTCTGGAAGGAGTGGATGAAGACCACAGTGCGCCTGCTCGGTGCGCCCCGTGCAAGCCGTCCGCACACGCATCGCTCTCATGCGGTCGAGGAGCTTGCCACTGGAAGGAGGGCGGGTCTTGCGCAGCATCCGACAGGCGCACGCGGGGCCCGCAGGCGACGGCCGGAGGAAGGCGCGAGATCGTGTCCGCTGCTGAGTACCTCTCACTCTTAGGTGTTTGTGGGTTGGTGGGTGGGACGGACATCCCCACACACCCGACACCTCTCTCTCCTTGACGGGGCCCTCTGCGCGCACGACGGCTGCGATCGCCTCCTAACAACAGTGATGCGCCGATAACGCGCGTCCACGTTAAAAGAAAACGAAATCAAGAGAAGCCGTGGAAGCGATGCAAGAGTGGGATGCGTCTTACCAGCCCTACCCCCCTTCCCCACCCCACCACCACCAATCTTGCCGAGCCTTGCCCACACGCAACGCAACCTCCGTCGTGAGGGTGGCTCAGGGGCCGGTGAGTGGAGAGAGGGAGACGAAGACGAAGTCCTCGACGAGGCCGATGCTGGGGAAAGTCTGCATGCGTGCACAGCTGCGCACGTGTGTGTGTGTGTGTGTGTGTGTGCGGATCTGCATGAGGCTCTGTGCCGATCGCCTGGCGCACTGTATATCTGTCTATACAACAACAGCAGCACCGCGCATATCGCTCTCTGCCTCCTGATCCCTCCCCTCCACCAACCCTCTCTCTCTCTCGTTCGCCGCCTCCCTCGCTCGCAAGCCAGAGCACGATCGTTGTTTTGGGTATGTGGTGCCCCTCCGCCATTCCACCCGCTCCTAACACCTCGCACTGTGCAGCGTAGACGCAAAGGCGAACTTGCTCGCTTTCTCGGTGGCGAGCTCGCTGCAGAATGCCACCGCCGCCGCCACTGCCATCCTCCGCCTCGTCCTCCGCCCAACCGCGGTCGTCTACCCGCAAGCCAGCATGCCAGCCGCTCAGCATCGATGATGTCACCATTGACTTCTCCGCCGTCGCGGCGAGCAGCGGCGGGGCCACGGCCTCCACGTCCGCTGCGTCTGGAGCAAACCCCAGTCTCCTCGATATTATGGCAACGCAGCAGCAGGAGCACGATGGGGACGGGGGTGCCCAGCATCGCGGCGGTGGCCGCCGTTACCAGGGCGTGTCGGACGTTCGCGCCTTCGACCCAGGCCTGCAGGGCGTCATGCAGCGGTACACCAGCAGGGTCGCCAACGCAGCGGGCTCCGTTGGCGGCGGCCCGGCCCGACGCAGAAAGATCGTCTTCGGTGCGCAGCAGCAGCAGCAGCACGCATCTGCAGAGGAGCCAGCGCCGCAGACTCCCTCGACGGCACACTCCGTCGAACCTGTACCGCCGTCGTCCCTCGAGGTCTCTCAAGCAGCGCTTGACTTCCTCGTAAAGGCGCAGCAGCAGCAGCAGCAGCAGACCTCCGCGGCGGCGTTGCAGCAACGCCGCGACGCCTACCTGGCACAGCTACGCTCTTTTTGCCAGCGCGGACGCGGCGCGGACGGCCACCGCGCCGGCAGCGCGCATGCCGAGGCGCCGGCCACGGCGTTCCCTGACGGCGGCAATGCGCAGACCAACTCGCTTCTGCGGCAAATCTTCGCGGACGGCGTCCCCGACATTGAGCCGTGGGACCGCTGGACCTCGACGATGCCGCGCTACGGCAGCGCCAGCAACAGCGGCGGCGGCGCACACCTCGTCGTGTCGCCGCTGACGGCCACAGTGGCACAGATCCGGGCGGCGCAGCTGGATCTGGTGCATCACCCCGTGATTCCGGACACGCACTACACGCAGCACTACGAGTACCGTGACTTAGAGCACCCCGTTATCCAGAAGGAGTACAAGACGAAAGAGCAGCTGCGTGCCGAGCGGCGGGAGCGACTCAAAGAAAAGCAGGCGAAGGCGCAGCAGAAGGCAGCGGCAGCCTCCGATGCAGGGGCGTTGCACGATACCACCAGTAGCAGCCGTGGTCCGACGGCGCTCGCCTCGTCGGCAGCGAGTCGCCTCCTGCACGACCGACTCTCCACGAAGAACCTTGCCCTGAACCTCTTCGGCTCCAGTGTGCTGAACCCGCTGGCGACAGACACGAAGGTGCTGGAGCAGTACGAGCTGCGCAACTTGGAACACCAGCGGCGCAACCACGACCGTCACGTTGCCGCACTGCCGGATCAAATCCTGAAGCGCGCGCGCGATCAGCGGCGCCACGCCACGGAGGCACCGCTGCTGCGCGCCTACCGCGTCTTCCCGATCTTCTCCGCGGCCCACCTCGGCAAGCTGCGCAACTTCGCGAACGATAACTTGCTGCGCGGCTTCGTGTTGTACGTTGGCGACTGCGACGCGGTGATCGTCTTGGCCGGCGGCGAGGTGGCGGCGCGGCATCTGGATCGATGGATCATGCACAAGATGGCCTGGGAGCACCCCGACACGCGCGCCGTGCGGCTCTGCAGTGTGCCGCTGATGGACGCAGGGAGCTTCTCCTTTCACCTGAAGAAGGCGCAAGGGCAGCCGCACAAGAGGACCAAGACGGCGGCCGGCAAGCGCGACGGCAGACTGGACGACGTGGACGGCGATGACGCGGCAGAGCCGGTCTTCATCAACATGGTGCCCACCGTCGAGGAGGCGGAGGCGTTCCTGCGTCGGCTTCCCGCGCCGTCGAGCCCGTGGTCGGATTTGTGTGGAGTGTGGCGCGCTGCCTTCTTGCATGACGGACTTCAGCCCGCTACCCGAGGACATCACTAAAGAGGCAAGCCGCGGGCGGTGAGATGGCGTCGCTGGTGGTGGTGGTGGTGGTGGTTCAAGCATGCACACATACACAGCTGGCAGTCTGACCTCTCTCACAACGGATGCGACTTTCAGCAGCAGCAGCAGCAGCAGCGACAGCCCCTGTCAACCAACCACGCAAGCCGCCATCTTTTCCTTTAGGATGCGATCACGCCTACTTAACCCCACCCCCTCTCTCTCTCTGAAACCTGTGGTGCATGGCTACCAAGGCCCTCCCCATCCTGTCCCGTCTGCGCCCGATCCTCCACCTAGCACCCACGGAGCTACCGCCGTGGTCAGTAGGTGGGCCAGGGGGAATCGCAAGCACGAGCGCGCGTCGCCATCGCAGCTTTTCGCCCACCCCCGTCTCAGCAAGCGAACGCACGCGTGGAGATAAGCCACGTATGTGCGGCCCGACGCGCTCATGGATGCGCTGCCACCGTCACCCTTCTCCCGTCCTCGCCCTCTCCGTGCACCTCGCTCTCAGCTTCGCTATCGCCCTTCTTCTTTTTCTTGGTGTGGCTCCAAGCACAGTGACACACGCACGCGCGCACACAACAGGAACGTAGCGCCTTGGAGACTGATACGAAAAATGGCGGCCGCCACCTTCTCGATGGAGGGGTCCAAGTACGAGATGAGCACCTTCTTGGGTCGCGCCCGGTACTGGAGCGAGGCGATCAACCCTATGCTGCTCCTCGAAAACGAGAGGACGCTTCAGAAGCACCAGATGCTGCTCGATCGGTGGAAGGATGGGCAGGCCGGCAACGTGCCAAGCGCCGACCTCTGGCGCGCGCGCACGGCCGTTGAGAGCTGCATCCACCCGACCACGCAGGAGGTCATCCCCCCTGCCTTCCGCATGTCAATGTTCCTGCCCATCAACTACTTCGTTGTCCCATTCATGATGCTGCCGTCGACGGTCATGAGCGTGGGCCGCACGGTGGCGATCCAGTGGTTCAACCAGAGCTACAACAGTGCTGTCAACTACGCCAACCGCTCGTCCGACAAGCAGCCAGTTTCGGAGATCCTGAAGGCGTACACGGCGGCGGTCGTCGTGGCGTGCGGCGGCAGCCTGCTGGCTACCATGTGGCTGAAGCGCATCCCGAGCGGCACGGCCACCTCGACGCTGATCCGCGCGACGGTGCCTTTCCTCGCCGTCAGCTGCGCCGCAACAGTGAACTTGGCGAGCATGCGCAAGAACGAGTGGCTCAGCAGCGGGCAGGGTATCCGCGTCGTCGACGACGATGGCGTCACGCGCGGCACGAGCACCGCGGCTGGGTGGGACAGTCTGAAGAAGTGCAGCGTCGCGCGCGTCATATGGAATCTGCCGTGCATGATGCTGCCGGCGCTGAGCACGATGCCGCTCATGCGCATCAGCCCCTTCGCCAGGCGCCACTCAGCGCTCACCGAGTGTCTGCTGCAATTGTTCGGCCTCACGCTCGGCGTGCCGCTGGCGCTGGCCGCGTATGACCTTCATCAGACCATCCCAGCCTCGAAGCTGGAGCCGCGGTTCCACAACCTCAAGCGACGCGACGGCTCACCTGTGCAGACACTCAAGTACTACAAGGGGCTGTAGACGCCACTGTGTGCGTGTGTGTGGGGGGGGGGGATAACGTCGGAAAGGGGGCGATGTAGCGACATGGAAGTCGCACGCGCACCGTCAACGAGGTCGCAGCCCAGCGAGAGTCCTGGGCTTTTGAGCAGCTTGGGTGTCCACCCCTCTGCCTGTGTACGTGTCTCTTGTGTCTGTTGTGTACGTATATGCATGTGTGTGTGTGTGTGTGTGTTAGCTCTGGCGGCTCGCCTCGTCTGCCGCACACTCGTGGCCATCCTCCTACTCCTCCTTTGAGGTCTCCCCCCCCCCCGGGGGTGATGAAGACGCAACGGCGCCGGAGCAGGGGTCATGAAGAAGCGGGCGGAGCGGCGCGCGCCGCTCTTATCCGCCGTATCCCTCGGCATGGATCGATCGCCTAAGTGTCGCATCAGCCGCGTCACCATCGCCCTCTCTCCCTCTTTTCTTCCCTCCGCCCTTCTCCTGCTCGCGATGCGATGAGCAGCTACGCGCATTAGCATCCGTATCGACTCCAGCCGCCTGTGCACGGTTATCAGTGCCCACACCACGAACACCACCACCACCACCATTCCTTTCCTTCCTTCCTTCCACGCGCACATACAGAAAAGCGCGCACACGTCTATACATGCGTGTGTGTGTGTGTGTGAACGCGCGCAAGCATCGGCCCCTTCTTCTCGAATCCCTGTGACGCCGTCATGAGCAGTGCCTCGAAGTCGGCGGGAGCCGCTCTGTCCTGGTCTTCTTCTTCGCCGGCGCCGTCTGCTGCTCCCACCGCAGTCGCAGTCCCAACCGGCACGCCAGCGGAGCCGGCCACCGCCACCGCCGCGACGGACAAGGACGGCGCCGAGGCGGAGCCGCGGCGGCGTGGCTGGAAGCCCATCAAAGATGGGCGCTTCCGCATCGCCCTCACCCATCACCACGCCAGCAGTGACGATGACACCGGAGCGGCGCTATCGTCTTTCACGAACGCCGCCCCGGAGGATCTCAGCGGCGCCGCCGCGGCGTCGTCGCTCTGCGAAAAGGTCTGCCGCGCCCTCTCGGACAACGCACGGTGCAATGAATGCCGCCCCGGCGAGCCGCACATCGAGGTCTGTGTTGAAGCATCGCTGGTGAACGCAATCAACAGTGCGTACACCTCCACAGGATACCCTTTCGTCGTCACCGCCGGCAGCACACGCGGCGCCGTCTACGGCTCCTTCATCGACCTCAGCAACCCGTCCCTCAGCTCCCTCGAGCTGCCGCCGCCGCAGTCTATCGTTGTCTCCCCGAGCTACGTTGGCGACGCTGATCGTGCGCCGGCGCACGGCCTGACGGAGATGGACACATTGCTGGCGATCCGCTGGAGCCGCGGCGACCGCATCATGAAGACTGCCGAGGCGGCCCCCACCGTCGCCGTCGCCGCCGCCGCGCAGGCGAAGCAGACCCCACCCACGATAGCTGCCGGAGCCGCCGGCAGTCCGTACACGTCAGTCGTCGCACGCACCATTGCGCACCACCTCTCTCAGTTTCCGGAGGGCATCCACGCCATCCACTCGTCTCCGGCGCTGCGGCAGCTCCTGGTAGAGGGCACGCTGCCGACAACGCTGGCAAGCACGCCTTCGGCGCCGGTGAACGCGGCAGCGCACGCGCCGGCCTCGGCGAGCGGCGGCGCTGGTAGCCGCAGCGCTGCGGCAGCAGCGCCATCCACCACCACCTCCACGGCGCAGGAGTTGTCGAACGCAGAGGCGAATGTGCCACCGCTGCCGACGCCGCCGCAGAGCAACGCCCCTGTTCAGCACACGCTCGTCAGCGCGAGCACCTTCAACCACATCTCCGTCTACTTCGTTGCCCACCAGGACGGGAAGCTGCTCTACACGGCGCCGATACAGAGCCTCTCCGCCAGTATTGCGACGCGCAAGGTGACGGCACACCAACTCATTCTGGTAGGGCGGGAGGAAGTGGATGCGCTCGTGGAGGACCCCTTCACACCGTTCCCGACGATGCCTCCACGGCGTACCCGCATCGCCTTCGCGCATGTTCCGGTTGCCGGCGAAGAGGCCGCCGTCTTCTTCGCCTCGAAGACGTCGCGCTTCGTCGGCGCGGATGCCCGCAAGAAGGCCGTTGCCGCCGCCCCGGTCCGCTTCAGCGTCGAGCCTCACCTTCTCATCGGCAACCAGAACGGCGACATCTTCTTATTCAGTCTCCTGCAAGAGCGGATTGTGCAGCACCTGAACTACAGCGCCGGCCGACCGAGCGCGAGCGCCTCCATCGCCAGCGGCAGCAAGGGGGCGGGCAGCAAGCTGGTCTGCTCCCCCGTCTCGTGCATCGCAGAGGTGCAGAACGGCATCGAGAAGAAGGTCACGCGCATGGTCGAGTCCGCCGCCATGGCGAAGCGCAACCGCCGACGGTCCTTCGGCAGCGACGGCATCCCGACCGGCTTCAACGCCGTCGCCCATGCCGCGGCACCGTCGCACTACTACTACGACGTTCCCCCGTCCCTCTACGCGGTCGGCTTCGACGATGGCCAGATGCTGATCGTGGGCGTCACGTGCGAAGGCGGGTGGATGCTGCGGCATCTCAACAACCACCACTTCGGAATGCGGCCGATCCACTCCATCGCAGTGCGGGTGCCGTCCTTCTACGCACGGCTGTGGACCAGCTACCTGCCCCCCATCACCTTCGCGGACCGCGGCAGCAAGTCCGAGGTAGCAGCACTGCCGCCCATCACGACCCTCATCACGGTCGAGTCGGCGCTCATTGTGCACGAGGAGGAGCAGCTCGTGGCCGCCATATCGTGTAATGGCGGTTCCATTGCGCTGGTGCGGCTGCCCGGGATGGAGATCATCTCCTCTGTTGCCCCGACCGCCTACAACGCCGTCGGCGAGATTCTGGCGCTGCAGTGGACCGCCACGTCGCCGCGCTACCTGCTGACGCCAGACATCCTCGTCGCCTCCGGCGAGGACGACACGATGACGGCCTTTCAGCTGCTCACGCAGCTCCTCGTGAACACCAGCGATTGGAGCCACCACAATGGCAACGACAACGTGTCGCGCATGTCGTCCACGGAGTCCGTGCCGGCAAACGCCCGGCTGCGCATCCTCGAGAAGAAGCAGTTCCACCGCAGCTGGGTCAGCCGGTTGAACTTGATGCCGGTGGTCGTGCCCGCCGCGACGGCCAACGCAAAGGACGCTGGCCGGTCGAACAGCGGCGGCATGCCGCAGTACCTCGGCGTGTGCCTCGTTGCCTCCTCCTATGACCACCGCACCTCTTTCTGGCCGTACATGTTCAGTGGGCAGCAGCGGAGGGCCGGTGAGGCGGAAGGCCCGGACAGCGCCAACGCTGCGGCATCAGCGTGGAGCGTTGGTGAGGGTGCCGGCAGTGTGGAGCATGCGGACTCGCTGATGTTGGGCCTCACCAGCAACAGCGTCCCCTTCGGCACGATTTCGGTGCCGGATCGGTATGTGCTCGTCGACGGCCCGACGACAGCGTACCCGCTGCACCCGGAACTCGTCATCGACGCTGCGGCCGCCGGCGCCGGCACAAGCTTCTTCCTGACGACAGTGTGCTGCCGTGGCAAGCTAAAGTTCTGGTCCGTCCAGGTGAAGGTCTAGTCGCCCGTGTTTTCTGTGTGGACCATTGGGAACACTTGATCGTCACGGGCACTTGAACGTGGTGTCTGGCCGCGGGGTGCGCACGGCTCTTGTCGTGGATGCCGTCCGTCACAGCGTAGGACTGCATCCCCTCCCCCACCCCCCACCCCCGCCCCTCGCTCGTGCCGCTTCTTGTGTGCTTACGTGTGCACGGGTGGCGGTGGTGAAGTGTGTCTGCATCTCTGAGCCAGTGTGTTGGAGGGGCGGCGGCGGACGAGGACGAGGACGAGGAGAGGGAGGGAGGGAGGAAGGGGGAGAGATGCGTAGAGCTCGGTGGGCGACGGTGATCCCTCGCGTCGTCGTCGTCGCCGTCGCTATCATTCTTTTCCACGCGGTAGCGTCAGCTCCCACCTCCTGCGCTCCCTATAGATAACGCCCCGCTGATCGCGCGCCCTTTGGGCTCCACCACACCCCCTCTCCCTATTCCAACCCCATCCGCCGCTTGCGGCAGATGGGGTGTGTCGGCCGTCTCTTGTCGTGTGCAGCATCGTACACGACGCTACTCCATATGGGATACGTCGGCGCCACCGCGTCACGCCAGCAGGCGAGTTCGCCGCCCATGTCCGATGCTGGCGTTTTCTTGCCTTGCCCTCCCACTCCCACCTCACCCCCACCCCGCCCGCCTGGCCCTCCAAACACCTCCGTCTCCCCTCGCCTTCCTCCCCACCCTCTCTCTCTCCCTCGCTCAGCTCTACGAGCAGCTGCCCCCCCCCCCCAAGCCCACTCCGCATACGTGCACACACCTATACGCCCTTCGTTGCTCACATCTTCACTGCTTTGTGGTCCTCATGCGTCGACTGGCACTGCGCCGCGCACCACGCTGCAGTCATGCCACCCTGTGCAGCAGTCGCGGAAGCGGCAGCGTCTTGAGGCGCCAGGCATCGGCGCTATTATCGGCGACCGCCGTCTCTCCGCCATGCCTCTCTACCACCAGCACCACCACCTCGTCGCAGAGTCTCGCCACGCCGCGCCGCTGTTACATGCCGCTTCCCCAAAACCAAGAGGACTTCTCGGCCTACGCGGAGATCGATCTGCCGACGGAGACGCGCATAGACGCGATTCGGCGCACGGGCATCGCGAGCCAGGAGTGGGTGGCGTGCGAGAAGGTGCACGGCACAAACTTCGCCATCTACCTCATCAACGAAAGCGAGGTGCGATTCGCGAAGCGCAGCGGCATCATGGACCCGAGCGAGAACTTCTTCGGCTACCACCTCCTCATCGACGACTTCACGGCGCAGGTCCGCGCGTTGTGTGCGCTGCTGAAGCGCAAGTACGGCGTGACGGGCCGCATGGGCCGTGTCGTGCTGCACGGGGAGCTGTTCGGTGCCAAGTACAAGCATCCGCTGGTGCCCAAGAGTACCAAGTGGTGCACGCTGCCGAATAAGAAGCGAATTCCGATCTCGGGGGTGGAGATACAGAGCGAGCCGTTCCCGCAGTACAGCCCGGAGCTGCACTACTTCGCATTCGACGTCAAGTACTCCGTCTCGGGTGCCGAGGAGGATGTGGTGCTGCTGCCCTTCGACGACTTCACGGAGGTGTGCTCGCAGGTGCCGAATCTCCTGTACGCGAAGCCGCTGGTGCGCGGCACGCTGGATGAATGCCTCGCCTTTGACGTGGAGAACTTCATCACACCGCTGCCCGCGCTGCTCGGGCTGGGCAACTACCCGCTCGAAGGCAACCTCGCCGAGGGTGTCGTCATCCGCCACGTGCGCCGCGGCGATCCGGCGGTGGAGAGCAGCGGGGTCTCGACAATCATCAAGCTGCGCTGCTCTTCCTTCATGGAGCTCAAGCACCCCGGCAAGCAGCAGGAGCTGAAGGCGACGTTCCTCGACACCGTGCGTGCCGGCGCGCTGCAGCGCGTGCGCAAAGGCAAGAAGGTGACGGTGTTGGCGGACTCGATGCTGCCGAAGCTGGAGGCGGCCGCGAACGCGCTGCTGCTGAACAACGTCAGCGAGGGTCGTCTGAGCAACGTGCTGTCGAAGATCGGCCGCGAGCCGTTGCTGACCGGCGAAGTGAAGCAGGAAGATGTCGTGCTGATGCTCGCGCAGGACGCCCTGAAGGACTTCCTGAAGGAGACGGACCCGGTGGTGCTGAACACGTCGCTGTCGTTTCGCAAGACGCTGATCCGCAGCGTGTACTTCGCGGCGGAAGAGCTGCTGCAGGGCGAATGGAAGCGCGTCATGGACCGGCTAAAGGCGTCGCAGACGGAGATCGACGCCGCGATTGCCGCGCAGGAGAAGGCAGAGGCGCAGTGAAGCTGTTGCTGTCGCTCTGTGGCAAGCCGGTATGCGTCTCCTTGATGAATTTGTGTGTGTGCGCGCGCGCTCAGCAGCCCCTCCTGCTGCTGGATAGCGTGGGGGAGGGGGAGGGGAAGCGAACGTACCCCCGCGCGGATGCAAGACGGCGCGTGGCTGCCGTCAAACAGAGGAGCCGTCTCTACCACTATTTTGCGCTGCTGCCTCTTCGCGGCGGCGCTTGCATGCTGCACCATATACAGGGAAAAACATGGGGAACCGTGCAAGTGGGTGCCGAAAACGATCGCCGATGGTGGCGGAGAGAGGCGTGCAAGCGTGCGACAGCACGCGCGGCACAAGTGCCGGAAGCGCCAGTTTCGTGCTCCACGTGTGTGAAGTGGGGGGGGGGGCGGGGCGTAGAGCGTGGTCGATGCGGCCTTTGCAGGGTCGCTGCCCTTTCTCCTTCAAGGTGATCTCTGTCCTCCCCCTCCCGGCCTCTCGCGCTCGCACCGATCCCGCTAATCTGGTCATCAAGCACATCACATGTCCGTGCCGGGGGAGGAGTAGAAACTCCCGGCGCAGGTGCACCGGCTCTCCTCGTGCTCTACGTATGCGCCTGCTGCTATGATGTTTGTTGGCCCCAACACACTGCGCCGCCCTCCTTATCCCGCACCTCCCTGCTCATCTCTCCACGTACGGATGGGCACACGCATGTATGCCGAAGCAGCCGTGATCATCGCTGCTGTTGCTGTTCCACGTTTTTCTGGCCCCCGCGTGCCCCACCCCTTTCCTCTTCACGCCCCTCTCAGCGCGTGGCCTTGCACACACGCACACACACGCGCGAGACGACCGTAATCAGCACGACCGCTTCCCTGGCAGCCTTCCTCCTTTTCGTTGCTTATAGTGTATGCGGTGCCGACGCGCTGCTCGGCCTATCCCGTCCTCCCCACCCCCCCCGACACACACACACTCCAATGTGGTCGCCCTCGTCCTCTGCGCCGCAGACCTCCGTCGACGTCGCGGCGGGCCAGCGTGGCCGCCGCGGTGTCCCCACCGCCAGTGGGAGAGACGTCACACCATACGCGATGGGGATGGATTTGGCACTACCGGCCGGCCCCACCGGTGCGCGAGGCGCAGGACGCGTCTCGGCGGCTCGGCGGTCGTTGGCGGACGCAGCGCCGCCGCCGTCTCACAACGTACTTGTCGACGTGGACGGCCTGCGGTGCGAGGTGCGCTCAATGCGCAGCGTGCCGCATGCGCTGTACAGCACCCCATCCGTCTCCCACGTCCTCGCCACGTACGTCCAGCAGCTCATCGACGACTTCACCCGCTCGCTGCTGCTCTGCCGGCCCGCCCAGCGGAGCTCCAGCAGCATCAGCAGTCGCGTCATCCACGCAGAGAGTGGCGATCTGCAGCGACAGAAACAGCTGCAGTCCACCACCACCACCACACTCGGCGCTGCGGACCTCACGGTGGACGGCGCCCTATCTTCAGAAGACGAGGAAACGTACCTGCTGTTGCGCCTGTGTCACCTCCACAAGGCAGAGCAGCAGCAGCAGCAGCCGTCGGAGTCCAGCGGCGGTGACGCCTCCGCGATGGCGGGGGGGTGGCGGATGGCTGGTGCGAACACAGGGTCTGTAGCAGAGCAGCTGATTGCACTCTTCGCTGCTGCGGATCGGCCGTGTTGTCGACATGGGCCGAACGGCGGTGCCAGGGAGGAGGACAGTGAGCAGCACGACGCTGCGGTGCTGATGCCACCGCTGCTGTCCTCCCTCTTGCTGTTTAAGCCGATGCTGCACGACATGCAGTACCTGGCGCAGCATCTTCTTCTGCCGCGACACGCCTGGCAACACCACCAGCGGGAGTGGGTCATTGTGTATGAAGATGTCGCCGTGACGCTGCGCGACCGCCTCTCTCGCTACCGCCGTGCCTCGATGCGTAGCAGAGGGCGAGATGGTGAAGTAGTGACCAACGACGAGGATGGCACGGAGGACCGGGACGCCGCCAGCATCCTCACAGGCATGCAGCGGCTGTTTCCGGCGTCTGAGCTGCAGCACCTCTGGCACACCCTATGGGAGCTGCTTGGCGCCGCGTGGCGCCAGCGCGACCGCCTCTGGGGTGCCTACCGCTACCTGCACGGCCCACGCCGTCTGCCGCCGCTGTGTCTGAGTGGACAAGCGCCGTGCGCGGTGCCGCCTGGCGTCCACGCATGCCCAATCATGCGCGAGCAGTACGAGGCGTATATTGCCCGCGTGCATGCCTCGACAGCCTCCCCCTCCCACGCTGTGCCCGATGCGCCGGAGGCACCGCACGCGGAGGACAGCTGCGCCTTCGGCCCCTTCACGAGCGCCGACATCGGCATCTCGGCACGGCGGCTGTACGTGCTGCGGCAGCCGCTAGCGGCGGTGCTGCGGACGCTGCGGGTGTCAGTCCCTCCAGCCGGTCGTGACCCTCTCGTCACCTCCGCCACCGCCCCTGTTGGCTTCCAGTACGTCGACGACCCTGTGCCCAACGGACAGGCAAACACGCCGGCGCCGACGACGGACGCGGCAACGCCTCTCGTCGTCCCGCTCTTCGACACCACCAACCAGGACGCGCAGCTGGCTGCAGCAGCGGTACCGTACGTGTCTCCGGAGGTGTACGTGTCGCTGCAGCAAGAGCGGCAGCGACAGCGACGGCGAGCTGCCTCGTGTAGTGCATTGCCGGTGGTCTCGTGGCCGCCCGTGCACTCCTTCTCTGACGACGTGTGGAACGCGGCGGTTGTCGTGCTGGAGGCGGCGCTCAGCGGCTTCTGCGCGACGGATGCATCCATGTGCCACCTCGCGCTGCCATCCGTTCACAGCAGCGGCGTCGATCTACTCGATGAGCGAACGGCAATGTCGCGCTCCTCGTCATCGTCTTCGGTGTACTCGGGGGTGCTGCTGCTGCTGACGGAGCGCCATGTGCTGCCGAGGGCTGCGGCGCACAACTTTCTATATGCGGCGCTGTACCATCTGCAGGTGGCGCTGAACAAGGGCGGTTGCGAGGATGTCGACAATCATGGCGGCATCGACGGCGCCAAGGCGCTCCGGCAAGGGAGTGGCAGCGGCGACGGTACGGCGGCAGCGGTACTACCATCGCCGACGCGCCTTGCTCGCGAATGGGTGCGCTACCTCTGCAGCGCCTACGGGCCGGCATGTCTGAAGGACGGCGGGATCTTGGCAGAGGTGGCCAGTAAGGGGCTCTGCTGGCGCCGGTCGGAGCGGTGGAACGCGTTCGGGATGGCCCACGTCACGGCCACGACGGCGAGTACGACGGCCGCTTGTGCGGATGGCTGGCCATCCGCCTCGTCGTTCACGCCACTGGAGACAGTCGGCGGCGCGAGCGGCAACAGCCGTGCGCCGGCGGCTGCGGCGGAGCAGCACCGCTCGACTCACGCCGGTGGCGGCCCGTCGTCCCCCGCTTACCTGTCGACCCCCGCGCCGCCGCTCGCAGAACACCTGAGCGGCAGACATCACGGCCCTGCAGCGTTCGCCATGCCCGCCCTTGCAGACACCTCCGTTGGTGTGGGCACACCGGGGGACGCCGACGGTGGTAGAGACGCAGCGGCGCTGTCGCGGCTGCCACAGCGGCTGGATCGCACCTTCAACGCCCTCGACACGCCACTCCTGCGCCTACTGAGCCTCGAGCATTACCGCGCAGCGCCCGAAGGAAAAGCTGGCAGTGCCGGCGTATCGCCCGCGGGACCGAAGCTGAGCAGAGAGGCAGCAGCGACGGTGAACCGCCCCGCATGCGGCGCCGCAGACGATGCCGGCGACTTGTGGGCGGTCCTTTCCAGTTACCTTCGCCGCTGCACGATGACAGCAGCAGCGACGGGCGCCTCAGCTACGCCTGCAGGGAAGGCGAACGGCGCTGTGACGGAAGCGGCTGACGCGGACTGCGTTGATGAGCTGCTACGACTGCTTTTCTGCTGCCTTGTCCGCACAACGCGGTGCTACCGCGTCCACGATGGCGCGCGCACCGCCTTCGCTGGCAGTGCTGCCTGCAAGGGCGATGCGCCGGTGGATGTGGAGTGGTGCCAGTACGCCGCCATGAATCACCCATTCTTTCGCGGCGTCGCCGAGCGCGGCCTGCTGACAACGTACATGACGGCTTCCTGCCGCAACGGCGGCGGCGGCGGCGGGGAGTTCAGCGATTTCGCCTTTGCGACAGCGACTCTACCGGCGCTCAACCTTTATGTCCCCGCTGCGGTGCTGCTGGCCACCGTGCGCGAGATGGAGGCTACGTGGAAGGTGAGCGGCGTCGACGTCTGCTCCGAGCGTGTGGTGAAGCAGGCGACTTCCTTGCGTACGCTGATCGGGGACGACATGCGGGCCTGGGAGGCAAGCGCCGCGGCTCGCGGCGGTGGAAGCGGGGGTCGCATGCATCAGCAACAACAGCAGTACCTCCTGCTCGCGAACCCGTTCGTGGACATGGCAGCGACGCTGCTGCCATCACCGGTGCACCGCGCGCGGCGTGCCCTGGATGGTGTCCTCTCCCCGATAGACTTCGACCTTGCAGCGCAGCTCGACCACACGCACCAGCTGCGCCGCCTGTTGTACAGCGACAGCGATGACGCCGCCGGCGATGATCGAGGGCGCGGCAAGAAAGGCGCAGCTGCTGCGCGTGTTCGAGCCTACCTGAAGTCCTTGCTGATGCCGAACACTGAGCGCGGCACGGACGGCGTCGACTCTCACGTCGTCTACTCGCCCTTCTACCCGCTTCCTCCGACCCTCCGCGGAGAGGTGTGGGGGTGCCTCCTGTGCGTGCCGCCATCCGCGCGCGCCCGGGAGGCCCTCCTCGCCCACGCCGTCCACCACACCGCCGCCAAGCCGACGCCGCACGACCGGCAGCTCTCGGTCGACATTCCACGATGCCACGCTTACCACCCGCTGCTCAGCTCCTCGTCTGGATCTGCGCAGCTCAAGCGCATGTTGCGGGCGTGGTTGTACCTCCACCCTGAGCACGCCTACTGGCAAGGGCTCGACAGCGTCTGTGCCGTCCTGCTGACCGTCAGCAACAGGGATGAGGCGCTCGTGCTGGCGCAGCTCAACGCCCTCGTCAACCGCTTCATCGCTCACGACGAGGACTGTGAGAGGCCTCGCGCCTCTGGCATCGGCAGCGGCGCCGTCGAGGTGCCGTTCCAGGATCGTAGCACGATCCCTAGCGGTGACAGCAGTCTGGGCCCGCCCCGCGCCGGTGCCGCGACGTCGCCGCTGCCGCCGGCCAGGAAGCCGACCATGGCGGAGCAGCTCCGCCGCCTCGTGGTCGTGCTACGCTACTGCGACCCGCTTCTGGCGCACCACCTCTTCGACGTCCTCGGCTGCACACCGGAGCTGTACGCCATCAGCTGGCTGCTGACGCTCTTCTCGCACAGCCTGCCGACACGCAAGGTCTACCTCCTGTGGGACCTCCTGTTTGTGGAGGACGACGCTGCCTGCCTCGTAGTGCTCTGCGCCGTCGTCATTATTCACAAGCGCGAGGTCCTGCTGAGCACGGACTTCTCCGGCTGCCTTGCGTCCTTCAGCAGCGGCGCATCCTCCATAAACGTCGCAGCTGCCGTCGGCGACGCGCGGTGGCTGATGAGAGCTGTGCCGCCGTCGGTGCTAGCGCCGCCGCCGCCGGTGTCGTCGGACGACCGCAAGGATGCGCAACAGTCGCTGTATGGCTGTGGGCATGACGATGCCGGCGCAGCCATCGGCCGCCCCCTCGGCAGCAGCGGCGACGACGGCAGCGGTGTCGCCGCGGTGGCGCTCCTCGCCGTCGAGGACGTGGCCGCCGCGCTCGCAGCGTCCGCAGCAGCGATCAGTGAAGGTGCTGACTGCGACAGGGAGGAGGGAAGCAGCGGGCCGCACTGGTTCGACAGCGGCGTCTACCTTGTGGATGTGCGCGAGCAGCCGGCGGAGAAAGCCCTGCGGGATTCGGTCCTCGGCGCCATCAGCGTGCCGCTGTGCACAGCGGCACGTCCGAAGGCGCACGCCTCTGCAGGGTCAGGAGCGGCGCTTCAGCGTCGCGAGGGATCTGATGCGTGCGCCAGTGCAGTCACCGACGAGGTTGGCGACGTTGACAGCGACGCTGCCGGTGCTGGATGGGGTATTGTGGAGCAGCAGGAGCGGATGCAGGAGCAGCAGCGGGCGGAGCAGGACGCCGCGGCGCGGCAGGTCGAAGATGCCGCAGCGGCCATTGTCCGCCACGTCGGAAACCCGGCCATGGCTGCCATCATACCACGAGTCTGGAGGGCCACCAAAAATCATGCTGCACCGCCGCTGCCGCCGCCACAACCATCGTTGTTATCGTGTCCGTGGCCGGTGCACCCGATCGTGCTGAAGGCGTCGCGTGCCCCGCATGTAGTGCTGCTAACATCTGGCGTTGTGGATGCGCACGAGCTGCCGCTCGCCCACCAGCTCGGCGTGAAGCTCAACGCGTGTGGGGTGCACAATGTCAGCATACTGCGTGGCGGTGTCGCCAGCGTGCGGCGTGCGCTACCGGAGCTGGTGGTGCGTCGTGCGCCATCCACGTAGAGGGCGTGCTCGGTTTCTGCTTGCTTGCTCGGCCCCGCCGCCGCCGGCGCCGGCCTTGCCTCCAGCTTGAAAGACGATGCAAATCGCTCACCTAACGGCTCGCCCGCCTTTCCGCTCGAGGGCTATAGCTATCTGCCTATATATATATATATATATACGTCATCATGCGCCTCGCGGACATGGTGGCAGTGGGGGGGGCGGGGGGGCGGGGGGTTGCTTCACGGAGGCAAGGGCCGCTGTCCTCTGCTGCTTCCCTTTCCACCGGCCACCACGGCCGCACACGGGCGACCACGTGACCCTGTACCACTACTCGAGCGACCGCCGATGTCGATGGTTCTACGAGCAACCCTGCACGCCCTCTCCTCCATCTCGCCCCCTCTGGCCGGTGTGCGCACGCGTTTCCGTCTGTGCCTACGCGTGCGCGTACTCGGGCACACACACACACACACACGTATCCGCCAGCCAAGTTCGCCACCAAGCATTGAGCAGCAGGACGAAACCGTCCCCTTCCTTGGCGCGCGCGCGGACGCAAGCATCTTGACATACACAATGGTGCAGCTCACCATCACCAACGCCAGAGGAGCAACCCTGTGCCGAGTTAGCCTCCCCGCCAACGCGACGGTGCAGCAGCTGCTGCTGCAACTCACCGTGGCGAAGCCGGAGCTGCGCCATGCACAAGCGATCCGCAATGATGCCCGTCACGTGACGCACCGCCTCACGCCAGCATCTACCACCACCACAAGTGGGCTCTCATCCAACGCACAAACACTGTTGCAAGCGGGCCTAGTTGGGCAAGGTGCAACGGCAGAGACGTTGGTAGTGCTAACAGCGGATGATGCTCCTGCCGCGGCGTCATCGGCTGCAGCGGCGGCGCCATCCCCAACGAAGGCCGTCACAGCACGCATTCTGGATCTGTTCGGGTGCGCCTCGGCGTCTCCGTCGGCAGGGGTGCGGCCCCAAGCCAGTGCCGACCCCAGCACGATGGACGAGCGCCAGCTAGAGCTGCAGCGCCGCATCTACGCTCAAATCCAGCAGCAGCAGATAGACGAGAATCTGGCCAACGCGCTCGAGTACACGCCAGAGGCGTTCGCGAAGGTAGCGATGCTCTACGTGCCGTGCACCATCAACCAGGTGCTAGTGAAAGCCTTCGTCGACTCCGGCGCGCAGAACAGCATCATGAACAAGCGCACGGCGGAGCGGTGTGGGTTGATGCGGCTCGTCGACGTCCGCATGCGTGGCGTCGCCGTCGGAGTAGGGCGGCAGGAGATCTGCGGTCGCATTCACATGACCCCTGTGAACCTCGCAGGCATGTACATCCCCTTCGCCTTCTACGTGATCGAGGACCAGGCAATGGACTTGATCATCGGTCTCGACCAGCTGAGGCGCCATCAGATGATGATAGACCTCAAGCATAACTGTCTCACCATCGACAACATCAACGTCCCGTTCTTGCCGGAGAACGATCCGCCTGCGTTGACGGCGCTGGACGACAACGAGAATGCTATGCACGCGCCGCGTCACCAGGACCCGGCAGCGACAGCCATCACTGCTTCCATCCCTGCTGCACCGGTGCTCTCGGAGGGCGAGCGGCAGGCTCGGATTGAAGGTTTCATGACGTTCTCGGGTATAACTGACCCCACGCAGGCGGCGGAATTGCTGGAGGCCGCCGACTGGGACCCCAACGTGGCGGCGGCGCTCCTCTTCGACACGTGAAAGACAAGGGAGGCGCCCACCCCGCCCCCACGTGCCCGCTACCGTTGCGCCTGTCTCCCATCTCTTCTTTATTGGATGCAAAACCGTGTCTTGTGATCGTCACTGGCCACTCACCACCTCCTCCGTGGCATGGGCCAATGCTATTGCCCACGCCCACGGGCATTCACGTCGCGCGTGCGTGTGTGAGGGTACGTGTCCTGCCTCTTCCCTTCCCTTCCCTTCCCTTCCCACCCACCCGCTTACCGCTCTTGTTCTCCCTCTCTCCCCCTTCTCCCCCTCTCTCGTCTTCTTACTCGCACCCTCGCTCACGGCGCACACGCACGCACGCACGCGCACACTAGAAAGCGCATCGCCTTCATCTGTGCTTGCGCGTGGCCCATCGGCAACGCACTCGTTTTTCTCCGTTCGGATCTGCGGCCAAGGACGCGCTGCACGTGCCACTGCCGCTCTTTCGCCTCTTTCTCGCCCACTGCGCAACGCAGCCTGCCCAACTCGCGTCCACGCACGCAAGGAGCGGGTGGGGAGGGGGGAACTCATGGCGTCCTCAGCTCCATCCAATTGCCTGAGCGGCGCGGCCGCCACCGCTGCCTCTCACGCAACGGCCAACTCCGTCGGCTTCATGCCCAAGATGGCGAGCCCACTGGCGCACGGCACTGCGAGCAACTACGTCCTCAGCGACGCGGCCGCCAGCCCCGCCGCCTCCCCTTCCCACAGCGCAGGCGCCATTCCGCAAGAGCAGTCGAAGATGCTAGCCGGGATGCTGGCGAAGCTGCCGGAACTTGACCTAGGCGAGATGTCGCGCGTGAAGAGCTGTTTCTCTGCCGTGCTGGGCGAGGGACGCGAGAACATCGTCAACGCGCTGGAGCTGCGCGTGGTGCTCGGCGAGCTCGGCCTCTATCCGAGCGAGACGGAGCTCAACCTCATCCTCCGCGCCTACCGTGACCGCGTCAACCTCGTTACGCTGACGCAGTACCTGCGGCTTTATAAGAAGGAGTTCTGGGTCAATCACGCGGCGGCAGCAGCAGCACCAGCAGCAGCGGTGGGCGGAGCCGGCGCTGCACACAGCGCGTCACTGTCTGTCGCTCCGCACTCCTATAAAGCGTTCAGTGGAAGTCATCCTATGGCCGCGGCGAGAGCGGGGGCCTTCGGCGTTGGCGGTGGCAAGGACGAGGACACGTTGAAGGCCTTTGTCGCCCTTGGCGGTGAGGAAGACGGCAGTGGCGAGATCCTCGCGTCGACGCTGCGCGACGCCATTCGCGGCTTCGGGCTCACCATCGACATCGACTCGATGATTCGCACCGTCGACGTGCACCACTCCGGCGTGCTGGACTACGTTGACTTCTGCGCCTTATGGTCGCAGCCGACGAGCACGTCCTCCGAGTCCGGCGAGGCCGGCGGCGCGGGAGTGTCCATGGGGGAAGCACTGCTACGCGGATCGGTCGACAACGCTGGGTCCGACGCCTACCGCCGTCGCTCGTCGGACGGAAGCGCAATGAGCGACACCCATCAGCGCCTCATGTCCTTGCTGGCAGCCACGCCGCGACTCACCAGTCTTGCAGGTGGCGTGCTGCGCCGTCGATCACAGACGATGGCGCAGGCACCGGAGCAGGCCAGCACGTCGCCCCGCGCACGCCGTTGCTCGCCGGGTGGCACGCAATTTTCTCAGAACACGAACAGCCGTGCCACGACAGCGGCATGCGGCCCGCGGGCGGGCGGCACCGGTAATGGCCGCGGCTCTGATGGCGCGACGGCGTGTAACTCGATTCTCACGCCGCCGCCGACGCCTATCACAGACGAGGAGCACATGCTACTCGTGGAGATGTACCTGTTCCCGGAAAAATACAAGACAGTGCGGCGGGCACCGCGCTTCGCTGCCGCCTCCGGCGGCAGCCCACCAGCTCACGGCGCGGCGGGCCGTGAGGCAGCGCAGCACTCCGGCTCGTTGTATCAGAAGCGTCTCTCGCGCCCGAGCGTGAGTGGCTCGCGCAGTCGCAGCCGCCGCCAGGCACGCGGCTTGGGCAACACCAGCGGCGGCGCCTCCGCCATCCGCGCCACCAGCAACACCGCGGGCAGGAGGTGCAAGAGCAGTGTAGCTGGCGGCGCGGATGGCGGAGGCGCCGCCGCTGACTTCTTTCCGCCGAAGTCCAGCAACGTCTACCGCCCGCCGAGCCCGATGATCCTGTCGATGCGCAACAGTACCGCCTATCGCAACCGGCTGAAGCGGCTCGAGGAGCAGAAGCGGGAGCGCAAGGGGTGGAAACCGCCAGCGGGGACAGCGGCAGCGCAGCAGCTGCAGCATCGGATCTCGTACGCTGCCACCGCGACGCGCGGCGGTGGCGATGGTCCGGGCGACACGGAGCACATGTCCTCTACGCCTCCGCCAAAGATGTCGACGTGGTAGCGAACGGGTTCGTGGATGAGGAAGACGGAGGAGGCGGTGGCTCTCACACAGACAGCTACGCACGGAGGCACCCGTCGGCTTACTCCAATGGCGCGTCTTCAACGCTGCTGAGGCGCACACACGCGCTCGTTCCTGTGTTCCTCAGCGCGTTCGGTTGCTGGGTTGGAAAGATGAAGCATGCTCTTCTTAACTCCTTGATGTACAACTATAGGGACAATAAGCGACGGCAACGGCCTCACGCCACGCCTGCCCTCCTCTGTTCCTACCGGAGCGCGTGGGTGCCGGTGGACGTGTTCAAGTCAGAGGAACGGGACAGAAAGATCTGTGGTGCGCAACGGCAGAGGTACACCGTACACACACACACACACACAGAGAGAGAGAGGCGGGGGGCGGGAGGGGGTGCGTGTGTGTGGGTGTGTACGGTGTGTGTGTGTGCGCAGCAAAATGATAGAGGATGGTCATCGGGTCGCCATCCCCCCCCCCATCCATTCACCAAGCACCCTGCGCATGCCGCTGGTCCCCTTGCCTGGGTGCACGTCTTTGTGTATATATGTGGCTGGGCTCACCTCTTGCGCAGCTGCCATGGCTGTGGTGGTGGTGGGATGTGGAGGAGAGGGCCTTGGGATCGTTCCGATGAGGACTTGGAGTCCAAAACAACGTAAGGGCGAGCATGCCGATGTACACGTAGAAGTTGCTCCCTTCTTTCTTTTCGATTATAACCTCCTCGCAGCAGATGTGCATCAGCAACAGCAACGGTATCAGCAACAACGGCGCGTATGTGGTGGGCGAGGGGGCAAGACCCAACGACATACCATCAGAAGCCACGCACACGGCATCGCGGCGAGATGTGGCATACATCGCCCGCCCGCCCCTCTCTCCCTTGTTGCTGAGACACCCGCAACGAAAAGGTAAGCGGCTCATGTGCGGCAACGGTAATGGCGGAGAGCGAAGTCACTGGTGCGCTGTGTCGGAAAGGAGGGGGGTCGGATGATCACAGTGCCATTGTGATGGCTCTGGATCGCCTCCGCCTCGCACCGCCACCATCACTGCCATGCTCCTTCCTCTGCCTCACCTCTCTTCTCCGCGGCTACGGCGCGACTCACATGCACACCACACACACACACACACACGCGTCCGCAACATCAGCCGTTTCGCTGCGACACACCGCAACGAAACTGCCCCCGCAAAGGTCGCTACAAACCACTCTTCGTACCATACATCTCCACACACACACCCGCGCGCGCGCACCATTGGGGGCGAGCCTCCTCGCTCCTCGCGCACGGGGTCACATCCATCACGGACGGGGGGAGGGGCAGACGGCGAAAAGAGAACGAAAAGAGGTGCACAGGCACGCGTGACGGAACCGAGTTCGTCTTTGCGGTGGAGCCGTTGGAAGCAGGAGGCGTGCGCGCGTGCTGTACGCGTCCAACGACATCGCCGCCTACCCACCCCATCACCGTCTGTATGTGTCTGTCTGTCTGTCTGCATGTTGGTGTGGGCTCGTGTTTCTCACGTGAAGTACACCAGTGCCACGGATGCGCACAAGCACACACGGAGATAGGGAGAGAACGATCCATTATCATCCCATCATCGTCAGCAGCAGCCGCAGCAGCGCGGCCCTCCTGTGCTTCTCCGTCTTGCCGTCGGTCTCTCACGTGTCCAGTGTGTCTCCGTCTCTGTGCTTCCGCTTGCTTGATCCGTACGTGGGGAGGACAAGGCCTGGGCGAGTGCCCTGTAAAAAGCACGAGATCACACACTGCCCATGGAGGAGGCCCCCTGCTCCTCCAAGACGGACACCGGCGCCGCGACCGAAGCGAAGACGAGTACGACAGCGGCAGCTGGGGCGAGCAGCAGCACAGGTGTGGTGAAGGCGAAGTCGTCGTATCGTGAGCTGTGCAGGCCGACGTCGCTCTTCCCCCCGCCCGCACTCTCTCATGCGACGCCGGATGGAAGCAACCGAATCAGCACGCCGAGCAGCTCGGCGCCGCCGCCGCCGCAGCTGTCGCCGACGCTGCGTGACCGCGCGGCCGCTGTGAAGGAGGGCGGCCACAACACGAACAGCAGCGGTGCCGGTGGCTGCCGTCTCTCTGGCACGAGCTGGGCGCGCCTCACAACGACGAGGCGCGTTAGCCGGAACACAGAGGCCCTCCGCCCTCCTCCTCTTGTGCTGCACGCCACCGAGAACGACGCAAGCAGCGGGCAGGGTACGACGGTGGCAACGACTGAAGGTGCAACGGCCGCCACGGTGGAATCTGGCCACCCGCGCGTGCACAACCGCAGCATCACCTCCACGGAAGACCTTCAACATGCCGTCGCCGTCCCGTACTGGACCTCGAGCCTTCACGACATGCTGGCGCCATCGCTACTCACCGCGGCAGCAGCAGCAGCAGCGGTGACGCGTTTCGCTACGCATAGCAGCAGCCGCAGAAACGCAGTTACCGGTAGCGGCGCGCGTGAGCCATGTTCTTCACCACGCGCCTGCCCTATGCAGAGAGCGATGCAGCACGCCCTCGCGCATGTCTTGCAGCGAGAGCGGGTGCGAGCGCTCATCACCCGCGCCTTGCACTTGTGGCACCTGCACCGCGCACTTCGGCGGCACGGACGGCAACATGGCGATAGAGAAACCGCCGATGGAGTGGAGGGGCGACGAGAGACGCCGTCACCGACGTCCCGCGTCGGCCAAAGACGTCAAGGCAAGCCGTCGGCATCCCGGCTGGCGTGGACCCCGCTCGGTGACGTCGGCATCGGCGTGCGCTGCGGCGGCATCGCCTCCGACGAAGGCACCGTCTACATCGATGCCGACGGTGAGGAGGAACTGCACGACGTGGACGACGGCGCAGAGGTGCCACGACACACAGAGCTGCAGCGGTGCCAACACCAGCGGCATCACCGCGGCCGCCGTACCACCGACGGCGACTCCAGCCTGTCGGATGCGGGCGCCCACGTGGACGGTGCTTACGACCGTGTCGACAACCCAGGCACCTCGACGCGGCCGCTGGCGCCAGCGAGCCGCAGCAGCGTCGCCCCCGTCATCGGCGCCGCATCCCGGGCCACCAGCATTGTCCCCCCGCTCTCGGCGCTGAGCAACGCGTCGCAAAGCCAGTCGCTGGCTCGCGACATGTCGTTCACGTCGGTGAGATGGTCGATGAGTTGTCCGTTCCAGACACTGCTGCAGCCGCAGCGGCAAGACGAGCTGTGCAGCACATCTTTCCCCCAGACGCCAGTGGCGGCGTCCGTGCCAGAGAGCAGAACCGCCGACGGCGCCGGGGTCTCGCTCTCCGTCGGCGCTGCAGCGCTCGCCGAAGCAGCAGCCGGGTCGCTAGGGAGCGCGGGCGCCACAGGAACCACCGTGACCGCGGAAGCGGCAGCGGAGCGGCGGAAGCGCATCGTGCAGAACCCCCTCTCCAGCAAGTCACCACGGAACGCGTCACCGCACCAGTGCCTCCACAACTGGCTCTCCAGCGGTGTCGGTGGTGGTTCAACGTCGAGCTTCGATGACTCGGGCTCCCGACCGCAATCGTGCTTGCAGTCGGACAGGGAGGCGATCGCTGCGCAAGGGGGGGGCCCCCCCTTGTGTCTGCGCCGCCTACGCAGCGGCGCTGGCGGCGGAGCGGGACTCATCGCGAGCGACTCGGAGGACCGCAGCATCTCATCGCTGATAAATACGCCGCAGGGCCGCCAGACGGACGCTGCCAGTAGCTGCAGCGGTGCTTGGGGGCCGTTGAAAGACGGTGACTCCACACACAGCGACAGCACGTCACCGATGCCGACGGTCACAGCAACGACGGTTCCTCAGCTGCTGGCGCGCGAGGCGGAAGACCGGCTGGCGTTGCAGACAACAGAGGAGCGACGGCGCCTCCGCCTTCAGCGCGGCATGTCCGCCGTTATGGATCAGCTCATGATGGCGGCGCTACATCATCGATCGGGTGAGCGTGGCTTGCACCCCTCGTTGCGCACCTCCACCGCACCATCGCCGGTGCTTTTAGAGAGCGACGACGGTTGTGGCATGGACTTCCTGTGCGCCTGCACTGCGGAGACGCAAAATGAAGGCACCACGAGGGGTAGCGCAGGGGCCATCGAACCAGCAGCATCGGCTCGCGAACCCCGGCCCTCCTTGCCACCTCCAGTCCTGCAGGCCGCCACGTCTAGGAGAACGCAGCGGCGATTGAATTACGACGGTGATGTGGAGTGCACGCAGCAGCATCTGCAACGAAGTGGGCGCATCGAGGGGGAGGAGGGCTGCCTGTGCGACGTAACCGCCAAGAATGCCGAGCGTTGCGTGAGCCGCGACAGTGCCGAGGCGGTTGATATGGCTACTAGTCCTAGCAAGTGCTCATCGCAAACCTTGGGGTCCACAAGCCAGTGGGGCGCGCACGTGCTCGACGCCGTCACGATCACAACAGACAGTCATAGCAGCGTGGTTTTTCCAGGCACGAGCATCGCGCCGACGTCGCACTTCACGCCCTGCTGATGCCGTCATCCGCGTTCTCGTGGAGAGTTCGTCTTCGCGCGGCGCGTAACGGTGAACAGCGCTGAGAAGCGCGTCTTTTTTTTGTTGTTGTTGTTGTTTCTCTGTTCGTTGCTCTTCTTCAGCCGTCTCGCTACAGCACTCATGACGGGGTGGCTGGCGCATCTGCAAAGTCTGTGCCACGCGAGGAGGGACACCGTGAAAGGCGACGCTGCACAGGGATAGAAGTGCCGCGGCGACGCTCTGCGCATCTCCCCACCCCTCCCCTTCTTCCCCACCCACCCGTGCTGGATGGCGAGAAAGAGGCTGCCCGCATACCTGTCACGCGGTCCAGCAAGCCTGGACGCGCGTTGTCCAAAACCGAAGGTGCACGCCGACGTGAGCGCCCATGTGCGTGGACGAAGGCTCTGCACCATGCCATGGAAGAGGAGGACGACGACGACGACGATCGCGTCACACGTGTGGAAGCGAGCCCGAGCGCTCACGGCGCGTGGACGACGATGAACGACTTGATCGCCGCAACGGATGGAAGGAAAAGGTTCCGTCGTCGGGCGAGCGTCGAGCGTGCAGCGGTAGAGCGAGCCCGCTGTGCTTATATATAGATAAATCCGCCAGACTATCATGCTGCCTATGGACCACACCACCACCACCACCCTCCCTCTCTCCCTCCCTCCTGAAGGGAGGGAAGGAGGGGAAGGGCCTGGCATCGTGCACGGTGCGATGCGCATGTCCTTCATCACGTCCTCGTGCGTCGTTACACGACGGCACAGCAGCAGCGCGTGTCTGTGTGTGCGCGCGCGGCAGCGTCGGAAGCACGTGGGGGGGGGGAGCGCCGAGCCAGCACGTCTTTGCGTGCGTGTGTTGTCGGGGTCTGGAGCAACTCCCCATGGAAGATGGCGTGCGGGTGGGATGGGGGGTGCAGTGCGTGCGCTGAGGGAACAGTGTTGGCGCACACGCACTGCTCAAGAAGCGTCATCTGGCTGCTTTCGTTTATCTTTTCGCTTCTTTTGGTGCTTTTCTGCGGCTGTTGCGGTGGTGGTGGTGGTGGTGAAGCGTCCGTGTGGCGTGCACGACCGTGATGACGCTTCACCCTCCTCCTCCTCTCTCCACTGCTCCTGAGCAGCGCAACCTCACGACCCCATCGTCCGTGTCCGCCACGGCGCAGCACCTCATTTCTAGGCCACCATCAAAATGCGCTGTCACGATCCGTCCCCCCTCTCCCATCATCGCTCGAAGGCCGGGCGCGTCCTGTACGGGTGCGATGCAACCTTTTCAACCGGCTGCCTCCCTACTCTCCCCCTCCCTCTCCCTCCTTCGCCTGTATCCCCGCTCTGACTCACCCTTACACGACGTGCCCTGCCTTACTTGGTGGTGGGTGGGTCGTGGGGGTTGGGAGGGAGGGGGCCGCTCTTCGCGCATGGGCCCCTAGTACTTCTAAAGAGTGCACAGCAAGAGCGTACGCACGCACGCGCGCTCGCTGAGCTCGACCACTACCACCGCAATACCAATATCCAAGCAATAAGGACAGCGTGCACGCTGCCAACGCCACCGGCAGGGGGAGGGGCGTTTCAGCGATGCACCGGGCTTCGCACCTTCGGCTTCGCCCGTGTATGCTGTCGTCGTCGTCGTCGTCAGCAGCAGCAGCAGCAGCAGCAGCAGCGCGGCGCTGCGGTCTCCGATGCCGTCTCCCGCACAGCACTCAACCGTGGATGCAGCTGCTGCTTCTGAGTCTTGCTCTCTTTCTGTTGGGCCCCGTCGACTTCGCGCTGCCGCGTTGTCGCGCCTCGCCGCTCTTTGCGAGGGCCGCAGGCGACGCGGGTTTTACCAACACCGCTGCCGCACCACCGCTGCTGGCGATCTCCGAGACGGCGCTCATCTCAGTTGACCTCGGACAGGAGAGCATGAAGGTGAGTGCCTGGCGGGTTCAGCAGCAAGCGCCGCACAACGGGATGGCGGAGGGCGGCGATGCGGCAGCGGCGACAAGCACCGGGTCCGTGACGATGGTGCTTAACGATCAGGCGAACCGAAAAAGCCCACCGTGCGTGGCGTTTCGCTACTTCCGTGACCCGGTGGCGACCGCTGGCAGCGGTGGCGTCAGCACGGACGCAAGCCCGAGTGGACGTGGTGATGGCGAGCAGCCCCCTGCGCATCGTCCGTACACGGCACTGCATCCGCGCGGCTACCAGCTAGAGCGAGCCTTTGCCGAGCAGGCTCAGGCGCTGGCGCCGCGCTTTCCGGAGCAGGTTGTGTGCAGCGCGGCACAGCTGCTCGGCTGCACGGCAGCCTCCACGAACGCGGCGACCGTGGAATCCAGGGCATGTGCGCTGACGTCGGAGCAGCTGACGACGGCATACAGCTGTCATGTGGTGCCCCTCACGGCACTACGATCGACAGGCACAACCACGGCGAACATCATGGATAAGGCCCAGCAGCCGCGTGACAGCGTCGTCGGACGTCAAGCTCTTGGCGCGTACGTGCCCTTCTATATCACGAGCAACGCTCCTGGCCAGCAGTGGCGGCGGGCGGCAGGTGACCACAGCACTGGGATCGCTGCCGCCGCCGAAGAGGAAGGAGTGCTCTTCTCATCGGAGGAGCTCACGGCCATGTTGCTTGGCCATGCGCGTCGCATGGCCGAGAAGACCGACGCGGCCGATAACGCGCTCAGTGAGGAGGATCAGCGGCTCTTGGCGGACATGCGGCAAAACGCTGGCAGCGTTGATGCCGCCGCAGGAGAGACGCGCGCATCAGTCACCGTCCGCTACGCTGCGCTGACCGTGCCCGCCCACGCCACCGTCGCGCAGCGGCAGGCGCTCGTGGATGCGGCGGCTCTGGCCGGCTTGCGTGTGGTGCGCCTCGTCCACAGCACGGCCGGGGCAGCGGTGCAGCTGGCTTACCTGAAGGCGGAGCAGGTGCTGAAGGCGGACAAGGTGCAGTACGTCATGATCTACGACATGGGCAGCCGGCACGCCGAGGTGGCTATCTACAGCCTCGCGGCGCTGCCGGCGTCCGTGGCGAGTCGAGCAGGGCTGCAAGGCGACGTGGAGATGCAGGCGCTTGTCGGCAGTCGCACGCTGGGCGGCGCCGCCTTTGACGAGTGTATTGCCAACCACTGGGACGCGCGGTACTTCGGCCGGCGCGTGATGAACGGTGTCCTCGCGGCCGCGGGCGGCCGTGACGCGGGGCGCCGCGAAGCAGCGAGGGAGCGCGGCAGCCTCCTCCGTGCCGCGCAGCGTGCGAAGGAAATGCTGTCAGCCAACACCGATGCGCATGTCACCATCGACGGCGTCCGCGCCGATCCGTCGTACTTTGACGCGGTGGGGCGGCAGGAGCTGCGGCAGCGCCACGTCACCGTCACGGCGGACGGCGGCCTGTTGAGCCTCCGCCTCATGCGCGGAGACTTTGAGGAGTGGTGCCGGCCTCTCTTCGACGCCGCCGTGGCGCTGCGAGACGAGGCCATTGCCGCCACCGGCGGCGTCGTCAAGAGCCTCGGCGCGCTCGACCGTTTCGAGGTCATCGGTGGCGGGACGCGAGTGCCGCGGCTGCTGCAGCGCCTCGGCGAGGGCTACCGCAGCGGCGTCGTGGACCGCACCCTCAACAGCGATGAGGCGGCCGTCATGGGCACAACGCTGCTGGCCGTGTCGAGCGCGCCGCGGACGCTTGGGCTGCACCTCGGTCAGGCCCTGCCGCGTTACCACGTGCGCGAGTGGCTGACCAGCGCTGTTTACGCCTCGATGGAGCTGCACAGCACAGGGATCGTAGCGGCAGCTGCGCCATCGGAGGTTCAGATCCTGTTCGCTGCACGGAAAACAACCCTTCCGGCGACGCGCAGTGTGCGTGTGCGACTGCCGGATGTGGATGTCTCACCGGCCGACAAGGTCGTTATCACGTTGTACTCGGGTGCCGAGGCGGACAGCGCCTACGCCCACAGCATGCGCTCCGGCGCGGCTGTCGCGGCGGGGTCGGCGCGCGCTGCTGCCTCACCTACGTCGATGGCGAACTGCGCCGGCTGCTACGTGCGCACCTGCACCGTGGAGGGCGTGCGCAAGGCCGCGGAGCAGCTGCTCGCGCCGTACACGCAGCAGAAGACTCAGCACGGCAGTGCGAGGCCACGCCGTGAGCACGTTCGCCTGGCCGGTGCGGAGGTGGTCGTCGAGGTTGTCGCCACCGTCAGTGGCATCCCGCACTGCAGCGTTGCTTACCTACGCGCCGAGGTGGAGGAAGCGGGGGTGGACCCCGATGCCGCAGAGGACGTCCATGGCAGCAACGCAGCCGCAGGGGCAGCGGCAGTGGCGTCTCTACAGAGCAGCCATCACGACGGCATAGCCGCTGGCGTGCCACCGGCCACGCAGCGTGACGAACCGGGCGAGGGCGTGAGAGACAAACACGAGATGAACGCCAACGAGGAAAAAGTGAAGCACACCGATGCACGCGTGACCGCGAAGGGGACTGCCGATCCCACCACCGTCGACGCGACCGCGACCGCGACGCCGCCGCAAGTGCAGGTGCACGTCATCGCACTCTCTCTGCGTGTGTCGAGCGGTGCCGCCACGGCTGGCGCAGCGGTGCACGGACCCCGCTATAACATGGACTTCGCAGAGCTCACCTTCTCGCACCGGCGGGTGCGGCAGCTTCAAGCGCTGGACGACGTGCGGCTGCGGCGCAGCACTCTGCGCAACGAGATCGAGAGTGTGCTCGTGTGGATCAAGGAGAACAACCCCACGTGGGACGCCGAAGATGTGCAGGGCGACGCGTCCCCGTCGTCTCTTGCCCGGCGGACGTGGCGCACCACCGTTCGTGAGGTAGGCGGGTGGCTCGACAACTTCGGCGACACCGCAAGCGCCACCGCGCTTGAGGAACGTCTGCGCATCATTTCCGGTGTCAAGGCAGCCTTGCGTGAGGCGGCCTGACACGAGTCGAGGCACCACCCAAGGTAAAGAAAGAGGGAGGAAGAGGGGTGGGGGGCTGGTGGCACGCAGGCAGACCCAGAGACAACTCGGCTGCCGGGAGAGGAGGGGCAGTAGACGGAGAAGGGGGGGGAGAGGGCGAGTCGTTGACGACGCTCTGCACGCCTGCCTCGTACCGGACGCCGACGGTGCGGCCCGCGCGCTCCTTCGACAGCAACGGCAACCACTGTCGTCGCCGCCACCACCACCCTCCCCTTTACCATCGCCAGCACGCCGATTCTATTTCCATGGTCGCCACATGGGCGCGCTGCCGTCGTCGTCGTTGGTGTCTCTCATGTTGCCTAGCAAATGTCTTCGTTATGTTTCGTTGCCGCAGGGGAGGAAGGGGAGGGGGCGCACTGCGCACATGGAGCACACGCCCACGGAGGAGGAGCACATGGAGAACGCGAGGCCGAGATGAACCATACAGCACACACACACACACGGAGCAGACACACGCGGTCGCGCGTGTGCGCCGGAGCTCAGAAAAAAAAAAACGCATAGAAGAAGCTACGGCTTCCGACGGCGTGACTTGCGCACATTTTCCTCCTGCTCAGCGCACCCGCCCTTCACCCGTAAGCGTACACGCACACGGAACCCGTGGCGTTGCGGCGCTCGTCTTCTCGTCTCTGCGACCTCCCTTGTAACTTGCGCATCTCTGTTCTCTTTCTCTCCCTTTCTCTTCGACGCACACGGCACACACACACACGCGCACCGCCCTCTCCTCCGATGAGCCCCAGCGCGTGAAGATCGATAAGTCGCATACACGCACACGCAGCGGCGCTGCTAGCTCAAGAAGCGGAGGGGGCGCGCGTAGATCTCTTCGCTTGCATCACGTTGTATTGCTGAGCGGCACACAAGGCGACCGCGCCGACGGCCCCCCGACGCACACCTCACGAGTGCACCGCACCCAGTCACGATGATGCGGCGAACCGGCGCCGTGGCGGCGACGGCGGCGCTGCCGCAAAACATGACAATGAAAGACCCGCTCTGCCAGCAGGTGCTGAGCCGCTGCACCCCCGTCGTCTACTCCTCTCTGCCGAACGGCTTCCGGGTCGCGACGGAGTACGTGAAGGACTGCCCCTTCGCCACCGTCGGCGTGTGGATCGACGCCGGCAGCCGCTTCGAGGACATCCACAACAGCGGCGTGGCGCACTTCCTGGAGCACATGAACTTCAAGGGCACCGACCGGTACTCGAAGAGCGACGTCGAGAACCTCTTCGAGCACCGCGGCGCGCACTTCAACGCGTACACCTCGCGCGACCGCACCGCCTACTACGTGAAGGCGTTCACGAAGGACGTGGACAAGATGATCGACGTCGTGTCAGACCTCCTCCAGCGTGGCCGCTACCGCCGTCACGACATCGAGGCGGAGCGGCCGACGATCTTGGCGGAGATGCGCGAGGTAGAGGAGCTCGTGGATGAGGTGCTCATGGACAACGTGCACCAAGCCGCCTACGACCCGACGACGAGTGGGCTGCCGCTCACAATCCTCGGCCCGGTCGAGAACATCGCCAAGAACATCAACAAGTCCATGATCGAGGACTACGTGCGGGTGCACTACACAGGACCGCGCATGTGCCTCGTGTCGTCTGGCGGCATCTCGCCTGATGCGGCGCACGCGCTGGCGGAGAAGTACTTTAGCGGCCTGTCCTCCACGAACAACCGCCCGCTTCTGCGCGGTGTGTACAAGGGTGGCCACACAGTTCTGTGGAACGAGGGAATGGCGACAGCGAACACGGCCGTGGCTTTCCCGATCTGCGGCGCCTCGCACCCGGACAGCTACCCGCTGCAGCTGATACACAACGTGATTGGGCAGTTTCGCGAAGGGCAGTACGACCAGTTCAGCTCCCAGCGCCGCAACCCGAACCTGCCGTGGGAGCGGGTGCCGAACCTGGTCCAGCTGCGCCCCTTCTACACGCCGTACGAGGAGACGGCGCTGCTCGGCTACCACATCGTGACGGCCCGCATGGCGACGAGCGGCATTGCCCGCGACGACGCGCAGACACTGATGCTCAACTACGTCCTCAGCTCGCTCTACGACCTCTGTGCCACCAAGGTAGACGACTCCCTGTTGGAGGCGGCCAAGGCGGAGTTTAAGGCGTCCGTCATGATGATGCGCGACAGCACGACGAACAGCGCCGAAGACCTCGGGCGGCAGATGATTCACTTTGGCCGCCGCGTGCCGCTGCAGGAGGTGTTTGAGCGGGTCGACGCCGTCACGCCCGAGTCCCTGCGCGCCGCGGCGGAGAAGTACTTGGCCGTCGTGCAACCCACCGTGTCCTGCATCGGCGCGAGCAGCACGTTGCCCAAGTACAGCCCCCTCTCGCTCGTGTCAAATGTGGTGCACCCGCAGCTGACGTCGGCGCAGTTCCCGGAGGACGCGCGTGCGTGTCTGCTGTGAGGACGGTGGCGAGAGGCGAGGCGCGTGCGAGTACAGCTGTGGTTGAGGGGGGAGGCGCACCGTCATGGACCGCCCACCCACCCACCCACCCACCCCCCGCGCATGCGTGCATGGCATGTCCATGCATACGCGTCTGTATCACACACACACACACACACACGCACACACACACACTTGCGCGCTCCTGGTCTGGTTGCTGGATGGCTGGCTGGCTGCGTCTCGTGGCTCATGCCTGTCGCCCGTATGGCGGCCGCCGCTCACCCTGTTGCTGGTGATGATGGCGTTGCCGTTGGTGGGAAGGTCGATGCACACGGCAGCCTTCTCTTTCCCTATTATGTTCCCTCTTGTTAAGCGCACGTTTGCCGTGTACCTCTTTTAAAGTTTCCTTCCAGGCACAACAAGCGCGACATGCACCAGCCGACAGGCGCGTCCTCCTGACACACGCGCGCACAGCCAGACAACTTGTGGTGGCACGGTCAGAGTGGCCGTCGGAGCGCTGACGGAGAGCACGCCCCCGAACTCAACGAGCGAACAGCAGGGGTGGAGCGCGTGCACAGGCGCGCCCGCCTCGCTTCCTCCACCACCACCACCCCCCCTGCTGTTCGCGGCGCATCATTGCTGTGGCTCGAGCGCACCTCTGGCGATGATGCTCGTCAGAGAATCAACGGAAAAAGAAGTATGGGGCGGTCTCTCTCTCTCTCTCCGCCTCCCGTGCGCGCAGCCACGAGCCCTCCCTCCCCTCCTCCCCACCCCTTCTTGTGTTCTCCAGCACCCCTCCTCCTCCCTCCTTCCTTCCTTCCCCGACCATCGCACGTCGCTTCTGCCGCGCGCCTGCCGTGACGCGCTACGCCTTCTCGCAGCCGCCGCCGTGTTGTGAAGCGTTCTCTCCCCCTCTCGTCCTTGTGCTCTCGCTGCCACTTTTTCGTGCCGCCCTCCCTGCTTGCCGGCCCGCGGCGGCAGCGGAACGCTCAGCGGAGGAGGGAGTGGTGATGGTGGTGGTGGTCCTGCGGTTTCGCGATCTGAACCCGACCCGGCCCTGCGCTGCAGCTACGCCGCACACGCACGCAGATCCACTGGAGCCGGCATATTCACGTCTGCACAAGCGCACTTGGGAGAGGAGGGGTGGGGGGCGGCAGCAGCAGCAGCGGCAGCAACACAAGAAGCCCCACGTATTACGCCCATACACGGGAGCGAGCCTATAAACCCACCAGACAGACGACTTGGAGGACCCGATAGACGTGTGATGAGCAGCGATCGTGCCGAGGCGAGTGAACGAGAGGTGAGGCGCGTGAAAGATGGCGACGAGACGGATCGCACCAGCGGCGGTGGCGGCGTGGTGGCGCCGTGGCTGGAGGATCACGGGCTCTGGTCCTCGTCGTCCTCCCTCTCCCAGATGACGCCGACCCGACCGTCGCGGATATTGTTGCTGGCCGCACCCGCCCCTGAGCCGCTCGATGCGCAGAGGCACGTGTGCCACGCCAGAGCCGCGGCAGCAGCACCTGCTGCCGTCGTAAGCAACGCTGAGGAGGTGACCGAAGCGCGAGGCTCGTGCGCCGCGCTCCATGCCAGCCGAGAAGACACACGCAACCGTGACTCGCCAGTGGCAGCACCCCAGGGGCAGCAGCCGGCATTGAACGCCGAGGACGAGTGGAGGCGGCGTGCCTCTCGGCCTGCCTCGTCGGCGTCGTCATCCTCGTCATCTTCTGCGCAAGCAGAAGCGCATCCAGGCCGCGTCGTCTACGAGGATGGGCGAGGCGGCGGTGAGGAGGCAGACGACCGAAGTTCCGAGTTGCGCCATGCTGACGCCAACGGAGCGTCAGATGACGCAGAGGCTTCGCCGTCTACGGCGCTCCACCTGCCGTCGTCACCGCAGCCGCGCCGGCAAGAGGCGTCACCTCTACTGCCCTCGCTGACGCCGGTGGCGACGGCGCGCACGCAGCAGGCCATGCTGTCGTCCTCAGCGAAGCCGCCGTCCACTGCCGCGCCACGAGGCCTGGAGAGCGACACACCGCCACCGCAGGTGGTCAGCCAAGGAGAAGGCACGAATCCAACCAAGCGGCTGTGCACTGCCGTCGCTGCCGCCTCTAGAAGAGCAACCCTGACCACATCTCCGCCTTCGCCGTCGCCGGGGATGTGGGTGTCCTGCGCGCACAGCGACCTGCCGGCGCGGTACCGCGACGTCCCGGGGTACTACTGCACTTACTGCTCCTACACGGTTTGCGTGGACTGCTTCCCTCTCACGAACTTGCGGGAGCAGTTGCGTGTCACGAGAACCGCCGCGCCGTCCCCCGCCCCCTCGCCGGCTGCATCCGCGTCGTCCGTGACGGGAGAGATGGACTGGCTGGATGCCGTGATCGCCTCCCCTGCGACCGCCGTGCGCAGTGGCGGAGCTGCGAACGGTGCGCACCAGGTCCATGCCACCGCTGCCACCTACGCAAGGGAGAGCGCTGGGGGCGGCTACGGCCGCACGTCGCGGCAGCGACACCTGAAGGAGGGTGCCTCGTTACGTGACGCACCGCCGACCTCGACATCGTCGACGGTGGCGGCACCTCTCCGCTGTCACCTCTGCCGGCGCGGCGACCTCGTGCGTGAAGAGGCGCTCCTGCACGAGTGGTGCTGTGAGGGGCCGGCGCCGGCGGCGCGGCGGCACAGCGGCGGCAGCCTCGTCTACGACACGGCGAATCTGCACAAGTACCACTTCATGCGAACACAGCGAGAGAAGCGGCGGTCATCGACGGAGCCGCTGCTCGCTCGGGTGCTCGCAGTCTTCCCAGCCACGTTGGGCGGGGCGGACGCCCGCGCAGACGGGTCAGCCCCATGTGTCACGCAGAGCCCCCTGCAAAGCCGCCGCCTCCGCCGCCCCCACGGCGATGCATCGAGCGGCAAGAGCGCCGTTCGCGGGCGGGACCCGCTGCCGTCCGCGTCGTCAGGGCATGGACGGCGGCTGACGCTGTCGCGCCTTGATGCAGGAGCCAACGCAGCCGCCAGTCTGCGCGGTAGCGCAGCGCTGCCGAACCTCGACCGCTGCGAGGAGGGCGGCAGCTACGTCTTCTCTGTATGGAATCCGCGGATGGAGGTGCAGCTCGTGTGGTGCGCCGTGAATTACGAGGCTCGTGAAGGTGCACCCGCGCTTCACCACCACTACCAGCACAGCAGCGCGGGCCACCGTGGCCATGGCGTGCTGCCGTCCTCGGCCTCCGTCACGCCGCTCTTCATGTGGCGCTGCCCACCCTCCTTGCCGGGGCTTCCGGCGCGGCCGTTTCGCGTGACGGTGCCCTACGGCCTTTACGCCTTCGCCAGCACGCACGCGCTGGCGCTGTACGAGGCGAGCGACATCTTCAGAAAGGCCACCACGCAACTCGCTGCCGCAGCGGGTGGCGGCGATGGTGCACACCACGCGCAGCTGCACCCCCGGCAGCTGTCGTCCGTGAAGGTGGTGCCGGCCGCCACGCTGCGTGCGCTGCTCATTGTGCACGTGATGCACCACGTCGCCACGACCCTAGTGCCGCTGCGCCTGGGGCGTGCGCTGCCGCCATCGCTGCCAGACCCTACATCACAGCACCACCACCTGAAGGAACAGCGCCTGGTGCCACAGGCCTCTTCACACGTAGCACGCTGCACCACGACGCCGCCGTCGGCGTCGCGCAAGCGTGCGCGGATGAACGAAGAAGACGCGGAAGGGGGCGCGGAGGTCTCGGCTCTGCCGCCCACCTCTGACCTGCGGTGGCCCCATGGTCTTGCCTCGCCGGAGCTGGCGCTCTGCGTGGATCACCTGCTGCACGGCCGCTCCGTCGCGGTGTACGGCATCGGCTCGAAGTATTACTTCCTGCACCACGTGGCGCAGAGCGCGGAGCTGAAGCACTTCCACGTCGTCACGGTGGACGCTAGCCTCGGTCGTGGCGACGGTGACGTCGGCAACGGCGACAGTATCGCTGCCGCATCAGCGGCAGGCGATCCGCACGGCGGTGGCCAGCGTGGGCGGCGCTCCGGAGGTGGCAGCGGCACGGGCGCATCGGGTGGCGTTGCCGCCGCCCCCTCGATTGTACGTCAGCTGATCATCCTTGGCAGCACGCTCGTGAGGCGCGTTCACTCCACCGCGCTCAAGACAGAGCTGCAGCTGCGGAGGCACGACGCCATGCCGCCGCGGCGGCAAACGCGCCAGCAGGATATGCATCAACGTGAACAGCAGAGGCCTGGTGCTGCCGCTGAAGCTGATGCGTACCCTGCGGCACGGGCGGCACTCGCCGGAGAAGAAGCCCGCTCGCCAGCAGTGGCGCGTGACGTCACGTCCGCCATGCAGCGCGCGGTGACCGCGTCACGGACAGCGATCACGCCTGTGGATGTGGTGGACGTCGACGATGCCTTGAGCAGCAGCGGCGAAGAGTGGGATGGGATGCTTGGCGATTTGGGCAAGCCGTGTGACTCGCTCCGTAGCGCTGAGCGCGTCGCTGTCATGCCGGCTCGTGACACCGTGCGCGAGGTGGGGCGGTCCCCTGCGGCGAGGTCGACGCTTGCAACGGTGACAGCAACGACGGGGATGATCACACCAAGCAAAACAACGTTGAAGTCGCGGCCGCGCCAGCGCTGTCCTCCCTCGCCGACAGTGCTGACGAGCACGCCGTCCTCGCAGCGCGGCACGCAGCTTGGCGGTGCGGATGCGTCGTTGTCTGCGACGCCCTCGCTGCCACTCATGTCGCCTGTGCCCGCCTTCTTCGAAGTGTTGCAGCGCACCGTCACCGGTTCGCTGGAGAACGACGGTGCCGCCGGCGCCGACAACGACGTCGCCCCGACTCGCAGCGCGTGCGTAGAGATGCGCGAGTGGGCTGGCCGTCTCCACTCGCCGAAGCTGCCCCCCCTGCCCGCCACCGCCGCCTCGCATCGGGGCGGCGCGGCGTCAGAGGTGACGTGGCGGGCCCCGGTCCTCTGCTTCGCCAGCGACGCCGTCCGTCAGCTGGTGCTGGCGTCGGTGCGGCGCCGCCAGGCGAGCCGCCGCTGTGTGCAGTGGGTGTCCTTGCCATCGACGACGGCGTTGGCCGTGCTGGCCGAGCAGATACCGTTCACGGCAGCGCCATCGCCGACTGCGCCTCCTCGTCTGCACCTAACGGAGGCCCATCAGCTGCGTCCTGGCTGGTCGCCGCCGGTGTTGCTCGTGCTGCACAACGTCGACTTGCTGGACACGGAGGAAGCGGGTCTGCTCCTGCAGTTGTGCGCCGAGTTCGCCTACCCACACCCGCACCTGCAGCTGCTGCTCTCCTTCGACGACCCGCGATGGCCGCTGACGCCGCTGGCCGGCGCGCTCACGCAGATGGGCGTGTGCGCGGTACAGCTACGCAGTCTCCTGCTGCCGCGCGTGCATGAGATGCAGCACGTTAGCAGCCTACGCCTTCTCACGGACTCGGAGGCGATGGCAGCCGGCGGTGCTGGTTCGCTGGGGTTGAAGGCGACGGGGCACGGCGCGCCGAGAGCTGCTGGCGCTGGCGGCCTTGCAAGCGCCGGCAGCAGCAGCGGTGCTGGTGGCGGCTCGCACCTTCTGCAGGATACGATGCGTCGCGTGCTCTTCAGCTTGCCGCCAGCCTTCAGCGGCCTCCTGCGCATCCTCATCGATCTGCAGGAGGAGATGGGCGAGGGCCAGAGGGTATCCGTGTTCGTCGCGAAGGACAGGTTCGAGCAGCATGGTATGATGGTGTCGCAGGGACGGCTGAAGGCGCTGCTGCAGGAGCTCACGTCGAACCGGATTGCGCAGTACGACATGGCCGAGCACGCGCTGACGGTCATGCAGCCTCGAAAGCTGCGCAAGGTGCTGGAAGAGGTCGCGGCGCAGCGAGATGGCGCCGCTGCCGCTGCAGCGGCGCCGGTATCTTCCGGTGCATCCGCCTTTCGCGCCAGCTGACGTCGATACCAGGGCGGTGTGATCCCAGCGAGTGGATGTGCGCGCACGAACGCCGGCAACAGTCGCTGAGGATGCACACGTGCGTGTGCACGTTACACAACCTCAGGGAAGATTCAAAGAGGTATGGGCAGAGAATGAGAGAGAGACACGTGTCGAAGATGGTCGTCTCATGTGCTCATCATCGTGATGGGCGTTCTCCCCGCCGCATCAGCAGCAGCCCTCGCACGCCAACGCCTCACATCGGGGGGAGGAGGGGGTGGGGGCATGCATTTCGTTCCCGGCGCGTAAGGGTCGTAAGCGAGGGAGCCGGAGAGACAGGCGACGATGATGACAACGACGCCACATCGCACGCGGATTCGTCGCCTCTTTTTTTTTTGTTCACGCCCCTCCGTTGCACAGCATTCTTTCCCTTCTCGTGGCCCATCTCTCTTCGGGTCATGCCAGTACCCACCCACCTATCACATCCGTGCGCCCTCACTGCTGCTTGCACGTCTGCTCCTCTGCGTGTGGCGCTGGTGGTGAATGATACGGCTGCGGGCGCACGCACGGATCGCTGGGGAGATGTCCCTCCAGCCACCCTCGCTCACCACCCGCTTCACGTCGCTGTGCCGACCACCACCACTACGACTCCCTTCACGCACGCACGCGCAGACGTCCTCAGCAACGCCATCTCTCACCTCTTTCGCCCTCCCCCCTCCGTCACACACACACACACACATCAGCTTGCTCTCGTTGCGCATCTCTCTTCTCTCTCTCTTCGCTTCCCTCTTGCCTGCGGTGCTCCGCGCTTCGCTTGCCGCTCCCCTCTGTGTGTGTGTGTGTGTGCGCGCGTGCAACCACCGCCGCTGCCCTCCTCCTCCTTTCTGCGTGCATGTGCCGGCGCCGCTTTTGGCGTGCACCTCCAACCACCCACCGCTCTCGCTCGCGTGGACTCCCTCTCCTCGCCGAAACTCCCGCACACCCACACGCGCCGGGTGTGCGCACGAAGAGAAAATGCCTGGCGTGGACCTTCTCGATGCCTTCGCCGAACTCGTGGTGCGGGTCGTCTTCAGCCTGCCGCACACAGAACCGGACAAGACGTCGAGCAGCGATGAAGACGTGCCCTACGGTGCGAACAGCAGCGCCACGCAGATCTTCTCTCGCGTGAACTCGCTCGAGGATGAGCAGCAGCTGCAGCTCCTCAGCGACACACCGCTTGCGCACACTGGCACGAGCAACGGCAACGGCGCCGGCAACTCCGCTATAAGGACGACCTCGTGCAGCAACTCCATCAGCCGCGGCAGCAGCGCCGCCTCGCTCGACCTCTACCCCGGGGGCTTTTGGAACGCCCTGGCGCGGGTACCGGCGGCCGCGGCGGTGAATGGCGCTAGGGCATCGCGCCCAAGCAGCGTCGTGTCGCTCGGCACCGCCGACAACCTCTCCACCCCACGCAGCGGCGCCGGCTTGTGGAATCGACTTCTCGGCGGCAGCGGCCGCACACAGACCCCGCCGCACACCCCGTCCTTCAGCCCCGCACCGCACACCGGTCTGACAACCACAACGTCAAGCTTCGTTCAGCTGACGGATGAGGAACTTGGCATGGGCGCCGCGGCCAGCGGTGGCGGCGGCTACGGCGGCTTAGGTGCAGCGCACAGCCCCGGGGGCGGCAGCGGTATGTGGGGCGGCTTCTCTCCCACACCCATCACGGCACACTCAAATGCCTCCACGCCGCTCCGTGACGCGTGCCAGCTGCTATCCTCCTCCTCGTCCAACTCACACCAGCAAGCGCCGCCGCCGCAGCAGCAGCAGCAGCTGATGGGCTCTCATGGCCTGCACCCCGGTCGGAGTCCGACACAGAACGGCAGCGTCAACGGCGGCCGCCCCTCGCAGCGCAGCTCCTCCAGCGAGTTCGACATCCTGTAGCCGCGGTAGCGGTGAATGATGGACGCCACCCCGCCAACACTTTATGGCGTGTGCCCGTGTTTTTGTGTGGGCGCGTGCTGTGGGTCCGCTGCGTGCTGCTGCGGATGCATTATGCTGCCGTCGCTTGCCCGCGCGTCCTCTGCGTCGGTAGCCTCTGCGTGTACCGCTGCACGCATCAGCGCACATACGTAAGCGGAGAGACACATGCAGGGGTGCGTGTGTGTTGGGGGGGAGGAGGAGGAGGGAGGGCGACTCGACAGCTCTTCGTGAAGATGAATGTGAGTGTATGCGTCGTCGTTGTCGTTGCCTTTTCTCCGCCTCCACGTTCCTCTGGCGCGCCTCCGATTCGGTTCTCCGTCTCCTTGACCATCGGTTCTTGGTCGCTCCTCCTTGACGGCACCCACCGCCCGCACTGCCGCCACCGCCACCTACGCGTGCGCCGCTGTCGTCGCTATCTCAACCGCCTACCCCTACCCCTTATCTCCTGTGTTGTGTGCCTCTTCCCCGACCTCCTTCCACCCCTTTTTCATCTGTGTGTTATTCTACCCGCTGATGCTGCTACCCCAAGACCTCCCTCCCCCCCTCGCTCGTCATCGACTGCCTTGGCACGACGAGAGCGTTGTCAAGGAGGGAGAGGGGTGCCGCGACATCCCATAATCCCAACGCCCGTCAGCAGCCGCGAACGCCCCCTCCCCCAGCCCACCGTCAGTATCATTGGTGCATTTCTGTGTGTGTGTGTGTGTGTGTGTGTGTGTGTGTGTGTTTCCGTCTTCTTCATCCTCCTCACAGTCGCCAGCGACAGCCAGACAGACGGGCGCATGCATTGCTGGTAATGCCGAAGGCGTGCCTTGGACATGCTGACGACGCGCTCCCCTCCTCACCCCCCCCTTCCCCTACACGCACACGCGCATGCTGGCGAGGGAAGGGAGGTACCTATACACACACGCGCAGGGATGTAACGATGGTCAGAGTCCACCATCATCACCATTGCTGCTGCTTGTCCATGCGGATGGCGGGCTCGGCGAACGCGTGGATGCATGGTCCTCTTCCTCTCTTTCTTTCTGTCTCTCTACGTTCATGACCCATCACCTTCTTGTCGTTGGGCCTCCTGTTCGGTGTCAGCTGCTCTCTGTTACCTGTGCTCGCCATGCGTGCCTTCTTCTGTGTGTGTGTGTGTGTACCTGTGTGCGATGATGATGCTGATGATGGCCAGGACATGTGTCGGTCTCACCTATAGATGTCTCTCTGTGTGTGTATGCTCCAGCCGTCTTTCTTCTGCCCTGGTGGTGGTGGTTGGCCCCTTCTCGCGCTCCTTTAGGCTGTATCGCATATGCAACATCTATACGCCCTCGTCGCCCCCCCCTTCCCTCTCTCCCTTGCCCTCTCGCTCTGTCGGTATGTATGTGTGTGCAGGGGGAAGGGGGGGCGTCGACGTTGTCACTGTGCTGCATTATCGTCGTCGTCATCCGATCGGACCCCCCCCCCTCTCCCTCTTCCTCGTGTGTGCGTCGCGTACGGTGAAGCGTATGAGGTGGATGCCGTGGATAGCGATGGCGGTGATCTTCTATTTTTGTGTGTGCGTGCGCCTGCTTGTGGCTTGTGGCTTGTGTGTGTGTGTCTTGTCGTTTCTCTTGGGTGGCAAGTCGAGTTGCAATGAAGAGGTTCCCTGCCTCTCCGCGTGTCGCGCGGTTATGTGGGCCATCCGCACGAGAACGCCCGGCATCCATCGCGCGCGCGCTGTGCGTGTGTGTGTGTATGCTGAGTCTTGTGTGCTCCGTCTAGGTCGCCTTATCCCGTGTCACCGCACGCGTCGCCAGTGAGTTGGTGTTGGCAGGGATGAGAAGAAGAGTGAACGCGTTCTCGTTGATGGCACGACCGTGGCCGCTACTTCGCGCTAGTTGCAGCGGGCGTTGCGGCTTGACGCGACTGCACCCGTTGTCCCCCGCCGACTCACCGCTGCTATCGAGCGCCATATGCGGGTGAGCTGATGGGTGTCCGTCCGTGACACCGCACGCACACACACACACACACAGCCACGGGCCCATCTACTCAGACGACAGTGTAGGATCGGCCGTGCACGCGCATGCCAAGTTTTCCTTCGTCTTTCCTCGTCGCTTTATGGCATACCACCCTCGCTCGTGCATCCTCCATCCCTCCTCCCCACCGCCACCACCACCCCGTCATCATCATCATCATCTGTGTGGCTCTCTCTCTCTCTCAAGGCACTGGCGCGGGTGTGCCCCCATGCACGTCTGCTGTTCCGGCCCTAACGCCCGCTCCTCGTTGAAGCATGTGCGCCCTGCACCAACTTCGCACCAGCGAAGAAGAAAGACGGTCGAGGACAGGGGGGAGGGGGGAGGNGGGTGGTAAGGCTTGCTCGGCAGGATGACGCCGACGGGGCACCACCACCACCGCCCCGCCGCGGCAACCGCAGCAGCGACCGCGGAGGTCGAAGCTGCGTCTGCCTGAGCTTCTCGGATGCATCTCTGTCGCCGTCTCCGCGTCTACGCTACTCACTGCGACCGTCCTCGACGTTCCGCCAGAGGGATCTGCACGCGTACGTCGGCACACGCTTGCACGCCGCCCGAACGGCGGTCCTCGCCATCCCGCTGGGCCTCGCCACCCTTGCGTCTGTCATGTTCAGCCTCGGCCGCCTGGCGCTGACGCTCGTCATCGCACTGGCCATAATCGTCCCCCTCCGCCGCCGTACATTTTCACGCGCAGATGTGGGCGCAAAATGCACAGATACAGAAAACCCCCTCGCGCCACGGCAGATGGCGGCTGTTGGAGGGAGGCGGGGGGGGGGGGGTTGTAGGTCTGCTTCGTGGTGGTGGTGGTGGCTCTGTGATGGAGTGCGGCTTCCCCTTCTGCCTTTACCCCCATCCCCTCATCACGCACATGCACCCTCTGTGTCGCTGTTCGGCCTTTTCGGCGCTGTCATCCCTCATCTCTGTCTGTCTCGTGCCACCCACCACCCACCACGGCTTTCACAGACCCTCATGCGCTGATCACAAGCTTCTTACACGCAGACCACCCCTGCCCACCCGGCGCACGCAGGTGCGTCGGATCGCCTGCAGGGTGCGACACGTTGCTGGAACACATGAGCACGCGCACATAAATAGGTGCGTGCCCCGCGCCACCACCATCATCACCATCTCCGCTGCCTCCTCCTCCTCCCTCTCGCCCATCTTCCACCGCTTCCTTCACGCTTAGCTGGATCTCAATCTGTGTGCTCTTCTGCTGCCGCTGCCACTGGAGCCGCCGCTGCTGTCTAGTGCTTCCTACTGCTCCATATACACACGCATACATATCTCTTTTTTTTTCTTTCCCCTCCACGCCTCGCGTCACCGCCACTGGAGCCGCCGTCGCTGCTGCCACGGCTACATCGCCTTTTTATTTTACTTGAGGTGCGCACGCTTCGTCTGTTACTCCTTCTTGCTGGGATCGGGTGTCGGCGCCGCCGTCGACACGTCGCGCATCCCTCGCTGCTGTATCTCCTTCTTGCTCCTACGCTTGCTTTCCATCGCACATGCATAGGCGTACGCACGCGGCGCTCGCGGCCTCTTCAACGAACAAGCGCTGCGCGAGACCGGTGAACGGACGAACGTCTTGTCTCGCTCACCATCGATCAGCTCGGCCCAATCCCTTTTCTAGGGCAAGGGGCGGTGTGGGCTCCGTGTCTCTGCCTTTCGCTGTCTGTGCGCGCTGTCGTCCTCGGCTGTCGTGACGACGAGCCTGTCGGCCCCCCGCACTCCGTTGCACCGTGTCACCACCACCACCCACCACCGTCAACGCCACCGCTGCTGCTGCTGCTGCTGCCGTCGTCGTCGTAGCAGCCTCTCCGGCACCTGCGTCGGCGCTTAAGCTATGCTTGCCTCCTTTCCCCTCCGCGCACACACGCACACACACACACGCGCGCGTGCATCCGCCGTTGCTTCCCCGTTGTCAACTTTTCATTGCCGTCTTCTTGTGTCTGTTTCGACGGCGAGAGAGCGTGCGTGCGCGCTTGAGGTGAGGTGAGGACGTCGCTGCGGGCCTGCGTGTGTGCTCACAGATCGATTATATACGGCACACACACACACGCACACGCACAAGGAGAGGGGAGGGTAGGGCTCATCCGCGATGTCGGCATCGCCCTTCTCTGCCTTTAACGGCTTCCACGGCAATGATGACGATGATGGCATCACGGCACTTAGCCAAGTGCGCCAGGCGCTCGCGGAGCGGCGATGGATTCGCTCTGGCGTTTTCGCTGGCGCCGTCGACCCTGCGGCAGCAGCGTCGGCGTCGCCACCCTTGTTGGGCGAGGCGCGCAAGGACACCAGTCATGAACCCTCCCTCCGTGTGGACCGCGGCGACGAGAACAGCGCTGACTGTCAACGCAGACAAGCGCCTGACTTTCACAAGCAGCACCGCGAGCGACGGTCGCCATCTGCGCCAGACGCCTTCCTCTCGTGCGTGGAAGACGGAAAACTGCTGTCGGTGAGCTCGTTGCCATCTCCGCTGGCGCGGGCGACGTCGGCATCGCCGCCGATATCGAAATCATCGGCGCCGGTGTTGGGGGCGTTGCCCCCGTCGCCTTCGCCGCGCCACATCTCGTACTACGGGGGCTTCCTGACCCACACGCTGGACGCGCACGACCTTGCGGTGGCCGTGTTCCCAAAGTCGAGCTACACGGACGCCCTGCCGCTGCCGATGTCGGCGCCGCGGACGGATAATGAGTCGTCAGTGGCGGCAACGGATCAGAGCAGCGCGCGCGGCCGCCGAGAGAGGCCCGCCGCCAGCGGGCGGTCCAACGCAGCCTTCGACAAAACTCTCGCGGAGGCGATGGTGTCGACGGTGGAGCGCATGCGCGAGAATGAGAAACGACGCGGCAGCTCCGCGCAGCCGCAGCAGCCGTTGCGGCGCGACTCGCTCTCGACAAACACCACGATCGGCAGCACCGCTTTTGCCAGCAGCCACAGCCGTGGCGGTGCACCCGCGTTGACGGCGGCGTTGCGCGGCAGCCACAGGCCTGGACTTCCAACGACGCCCATTACGAGACGCGCCATGGCGGCCTTCGGCCACACCACCGCCGACGTCCTCAATGTCGCGGATGACAACGACAGCGTTGGCCTTCACCACGCGACGGCGAGAGTGTCGCCGCAACACCACAGCCCCAACGCCGGCGACACAGACGTGTACGCAGGCGATTTCCGCGGCTCACCGATGGCAGCCCTCACGCGCCCGGCGTCTTCGTCCGCGGCTGCCTCGCAGCACTGTCTGTGCACCTCAGGCACGCCAGAGTCGTCGTCAGCGCCACTGCGGATAACGGCGCCCCGCGACAAGGAGCGCGCTGCGGCTGCGCGCAACCCGGACGCGCGATCACGGCAGTCGTCAACGTCGCCCACAGCGCTGTCCGTTTTGTGGAACATAACCGGGCAGCCCGTGAGCCGCGACTGGGTTCGTGGCCTTTCCGCCACAGCGAGTGGCCGCAGCGGAAGCACGATGATGACGGTCAGCAGCGGCACTGCGGACGTGGCAGTGCCGCAGGTTGCTGCAAAGGACGCCGCCCCACAGCTGTCGTATCACCAGCTCACCGAGGCCTTCTACGGCAGCTACAAGGGTGGCGAGATGGCGCAGGACGCGTACCTGTACTTCGTTGCTCAGCAGCAGCAGCAGCAGCAGCCCGAGGGAAGCAGTGGCGGCACAAAGTCACGCCATGGCAGCAAGCACGAGCGATCGAGGCCCTCGGCCGCGATGACGACGACGCCGACACACACCGCTGCAAGAGCTCGGGGTGGGTGCGCGGTACAGCGGGTTTTCGTATCAGGACGGTCCGAGAGCCAGCCAGCAATGACCTCGCAAGCCTCAACGACCTCCCTCACAGCCGCCGCTGAAACCCACGCCGCTCCGGCGCAGCTGGAACCGCGCTTCATTTCCACCGATACCCCACTTTCGACGTTGCGGAGGAGCTCCGATGCCGCAGCAGCAGCAGCAGAGCGGCAGCACCCCCATTCACAGTCCGAGACACGGTCGAGAAGCGCCAGCCTTGTCAGCGTCCACAGCAGCAACGACGGCGGTTGTCACAGTAGCGGCAGTCGTGGTAATGGGCACGGTGCCTCCTCGCCGTCGTCTCCGCTGAGGCTGTCGGTTACCGCGAGGGCGGTAACAGCAGCGACAACCGCAGCGAGGGGCGCTGTGAGGGAGCCTGTCGACGTCGGGAGAGTTCAGCCGCAGCAGCAGCAGCAGCCATGGAAGACCTCGACAAGCAAGAAGAGGTCCACTGCTGTAGCGGTGGCGCATGCTGCACCTAGCCAGCGTCGCGGCTCTGGAAGGTCGTCGTTCTCGATGGATGCGGAGCCGAGGGATATCGAGGTGGACCAGATCAGTGAGCCACCATCGGCTGCAGCGTCGTCATCAGCCACAGCGGCGACAGAAACCGCAACAACGACTGACCGCATCCGGAACCTGCTGCACAAGTCGGTGTCCATCTACCAAGAGGCGCAGCAACAGCAGTCGGAGCCGCATGAGGGCCCTCCAGATGCGTGAGGGAGTTGTTCGTGACGTTCTAGCCACCCGAGAAGCGGGTTACAGGTGCCTCCGAAGGACAGGGATGAGCCTCCCAGACTCCGACACCGTTGACTACCAGCGTGGCTTGGTTCGCTGCTGTCGCTCCGGTGCGCGCGCCCGCTCATCCAACGCGGTATCGTCCTCGATCCTACAGACAGTCGCACGCGCGGATGGGGAGTGAGGGGAGGGGGCCGTGCCACCCACACCACCTCACCACGCCGCGGCGAACAGCGTCGCCCTTCGATGCATATTATAATACGCGTTTGCCACTCCCTTGCTCGGCGCACACACACCTCACACCCCCTCCACCCCCGGCAACAGCCATCGGACACGCGCTCACGCAGGGCAGACGCGCGCGCCCCCCCTCATCCTCCTCTTTTCTCTGTCGACGGTCAGAACGGGCACCGGCGAAACGATGCGCGGTTGGGGGGGGAGGACCGCCGGCCACCAACACGGACCACAGGCACACACACGCATATATATATTTACATGCGTGTGTGTGCATGTGTGTGTACGGGCCTCTTAAGCCAGTGATGCGGTGCCTCCGTGAGTCGATGGCGCCTCCATCCCCCTACTCGCTCTCGGTTTGGGGTCACTGCATCGAAGTTCGTTGCTCTTCTTCAGCCGTCTCGCTACGGCACAGATGACGGGGTGGGGCGGCGGCGCACACACACACACGCACACACCTCCGTGCGTGGGGGGGGGGGTACCTCAGGCTGCAGGGCGCCCACCCACCCCCCCCCACTCCTCCCTCCGCCGTCCCGGCCCATGCCAGAACCACCTGTGGTGGCGACCAGGGCCGAGCATCTGTGACGTCAGGGAGTGCCCCGGCAGAGCGCGAGTTAGGGCTACGGACGTCAGCGGCCATGTCGTGCATGGCGTTGCGTCGGGGCCACCCGCGACAGTGAGCGCAGGTTTGCACCGTCCATATGATGGGCAGAGCGTGTCAGCGCGGCTCGAGCGCATCGCGGCCGGCCCCTCACACTGGCCTACCCGGGGGTGGGGGAGGGGCCTGTGGAAGGGTTATTGAGGGCTGGCGTAGAGTCGGCGTTGGCGTGATGGGATGACTTCGCGTTGCGAGGAAGAGGAAGAGGAGACGAGACGAGACGTTGTCTGGTCGACTTTGCGGGCGCGCGCGCAGGCACAAGTATGCATATCCCTATGCATCTAGCTATCTATCTCACTGAACTCCCAGTGCGCGCGAGAGAGAGGGGGTGGGACGGGCTCGTGATGCCGTTGCGTGCGTCTCTCTGCTTCTCTACCTCTGCGGTCACGGAGGCCCACACACACACACACACACACGCACGCGCACTTTATTCATCGCCGTCGTCCAATTCTGCTCTCTGCACCTTGTGCAAGGGCGCATGTGTCTGCCGGCATCTGCGTCGCGCGGGTCTGCAGCACAGGCGGACAGCGACTCGGTCCTCAGGACCCTCCCCCCCTTTTTTCGCTATACGGCACCGTGACCCGTTGCACGCGGAGACGCGTGGGCCAGATGCGCTGTCGCCGGACGTGGATGGATCAAGCAGTAAGCGTCTCTACTCCGCGCCCTCGCCCCTTCAAACCTGTCCTTGCCCACCCATCTCCTCTCTCGCTCCGCTGCTTGCACGCTCATCATGGGTGCCGGTTGTGGGCGGTCGCCACATCAATCCTCACACACACACACACACACGCATGTATACACGTGTGTGTGTGTGCGCGCGTGCGTGCGTGCCGTCCCCTTCGCGGCAGCTCCTCCAACTGCCTTAGCCCGCCCATTCCGTTTTCCGCTGCCTCTCTCTCTCCACACCCCACCACCACCACCACCACCACCACCACGGCCACCTCGCGGCAAGACAAGAAGCAGCCCACAACGCCAGCAGCACAGCACCACCCACCATGAGCAAGTCCGACCTTGCCAACGACGCGCAGGTGCCCATGCGCGCCACGGTGCTGCGATTCGGCGACGACGTCGAAGGCGCCAGCTACCCGGAAGCCGCTCTCGCCATCGAAGATGCTGCGGTGCCGGCCGAGGCGGAAGTCGATGTGTGCCACGGCAGGGACAGTAGTGGCGGCGATCATGAGAGCGTGCCGCACCCCGCACAGACCCCGCGGCACGACTTCACGAGTGGCATCCTCGACTGCCACGAGAGCTGCGCCGTGTGTCTCGACGCTTGCCTGTGCATGTACTGCACCGCCAGTGCGCACCACAACTTTCTCATAAACGACACGGAGGGTATTTACCTCCCCGTCTGCTGGGGGCTGTTCTGCGTCGATGTCGGGCTCAGCGCAGTGTCCTCGTACCTGCCGAGCTCGCTCCACTTCCACACCTACTTTATGCGCAGCGCCATCCGCAGCCGCTACAACCTGCACTCGGCGGGCGCGCCTGTCAACTCCAATACGCACGGCAGCAGCAGCAGCAGCAGCAGCGGCTGTGGCTGTTCGACGGAGTCGATTTTGGATCTCCTGACCGTATGGTTCTGCCTGCCGTGCGCCGTTGCCCAGCATCAGCGCGAGATCATGCACCAGGGCGACTGGTGCGGCGGCGTCTTCAGCAACCGTTACTCGCTGCAGGCCCCAGCGACAGTGCACACAGTCTAGCTGACGGCACCCGCTCGGCAGGAGAGGGAAGGGGAGGACGGGATCGGACTGGCTAAATGGCACTAGAGTCATCTGTGCATGCATGGGTCTTCGCATGGTGCCTTTAGATGGTGCAACACGCACGCACTCGCCGCCGACATCACCCCTCACCGCTGCGCCTTCAGCGCTCCCCCTCCCTCAACTACGGCCATCTGTGTTTGCCTTTGTGTTTCTCTGCCCCGCCCCCCTACCCCACTCACTCACTCGTACTCCCTCGTCCAATCATCTTCCAACACCACCACCACCGGCGGCAGCGGCAGCGGCAGCGGCAACAGCGTATATATATATATATATATGTGTGTGTGTGCGTGTGTGTCTGCTTGCTTCCCCCTTGCTCTCCCTCGGCCACGTACCTCATCGCACGCGCACACACGCACACACTGTCCGCGTCCGTGTCCGTCTCTCGCGTGCTTGCTTCCGATCTCTTGACCATCACACCCCCTCCCCCGCCCCCACCCCCTCGATGCTCTCGCTGTGGTTGGTGTTCTGCTTTCCGGGTAGATTGGGCGTATCGTTGGTCCCGCTTCCATGTGCTTGCTGTTCTCTCTCTATATATATATTTCGTGAATCGGTGGACGGTTGTTCGGACGTGCCGCGCGGCAGCGGCGGAGAGTGTGCGTTGGTGTGCCGCCCGTCCATGTGCTTGTGCTCTCTCTCTGTGTATGTGTTTTCGCTCAGCGTTTGTGTGTGTGTGTGTGGAAGCGCTGGGCATCAGGGCGTCGTTGTCTGACGCATGAGCGGACACCACCACTCCACCACCACCAAAACCACCACCCTCGCCCCTCGACCCGCGCGCATGCATTCCCCCAGACGCAGGCCAGCGGTGCGGTGGCATCGGATGAGGCAAAACGCGGAGCCCCTTCCCCTTTCCCACTGGCCACCACCTCGATGCTCTCTCCTTCACAGCAACGCTGATCACCTACGCGCGTGTGAAGGGTGCGAGTGACGGTGATGATGATGGTTTATCAACCCCGATCCCCCTCGCCCTCCTCCTTCCCTCGCTGCACACATGCGGACAAGCGAAGCTCACCCACACGCACACACACACTCCGCCTCTCCCCTCTCCGCCCACCCACAGACACGCACACGTACCCGCGCTGTCGCACGCTCGCGCCGGCGACAGGCGAGCCTGTGTGCCTCCATCTCTGCCTCCTTTCCCTGCTCGCTCCGTCCTACTCTGCCTCGATGTCCTCCAAGTCGCCATGCCCGCCGTGCGTTGGGCGCAGGCGCTGCACGTACCGCTCTTCATCGTCTTGTGGGCGTCTGGGCGCGCGCGTATAGGTATTTCCCTTCCCTTGCCAGCATGCGCGTGTGCGTGTGTGGTGAGAGAGGGAGAGAGGGGCGGGGGAGGAGCGTGTGCGAGGGCGTTGCACGGGAGGCCATGAAGCGAGTCGGGCATCGTCGTCGCCATCGGCCGGGCCTCTGGTCTGTGTGTATGTGTATGTGTGTGCGTGTAGGATGGGAGGAGGGGCGATGTGTGCACACACACTCGGTTGCTGGCGTAGGACAGAGAGACGACGGCAAGGAGGAGCGCACGCCCAGGCAGGGGGTGGGGTGGGGGAGGGGAGCGCGTCGTCAGCATGCCCAAGGCACGCCTTCGGCTTCCTGTGTTTCGATAACGCAGCTGCTCCTCTCGGCAAGGCAAGCGCATGCGCGCGGACGCGGGTGTTCGCGGCGTCGCCAGTGTAGTCTCCCCTCACCGAGTTGCTCTGTTTCTCTGACGTCACCGCCGGCGAATCCGGTGTGCGAGTGGTGGAAAGACCGAGGGAGGGGGAGGAAGGAGGGGACTGCGCGCACGCCTTCTCTGATCGCGATATCGCGGGCAGGCGAGAACCCGAAAGATCGCACATGTATCGCGATGCAAGCGATGAGTCTACGGCTCGGCTGCCATCTGCACGACCGCCGCAGCCGCAGCGCCAAGAGTTCAGGGCAAGTGTAGATGCTCCTTCCCCTCACCAGAGCTCGCCTCAGGAGGCGCGCGCACGTGCCTACAGAGCGAATCGCATGTCGCGGGATTCGCCGAGTCGCGTGTGGAGTCCTGACCTTCCCCTCCTTGCCTACCCTCCTCCCTCAACCCCGTCCCCGCTGGCGCCTCGCAGGCATCTGCCAAGCAGATCTGTATCCCATGCACACACCGACTCACCTCCGCACCACTTCTCTCGCTCTCGCCCCTCGCCCTCGCTTTTTCTGTCCGTCAGCTACGCACAACGACTTCGTCACCGTCGCGCGCCCTGTTTCCCAGCACAAGTCTCTGGGCACACGCAGAACACGTATCGGTCATGTCCACATCCTTGCCGCTCTCGAGCAGCCACTGCACGGCCAACGAAAATGACAGCAGTGCGCCGCTGTCGCTGCTGCCGCAACCCCATCAACAACGACACCAGCTGCAGGCGATGGTGTACGTGCCGCCATCTAGTGAGGTGCATGGTGTGCCAATCCTCTACCGGCAGAACGACGGCACGGACGCCCCGGCGCCGCTGGTCGATGAGCTTCGGCGCAGTGCATTTTACCGAAGCAACAGCAGTGGTGCCGCCCTCAGCACTCGAGGGAGTCTCCACAGCGTCGTCACGGGCAGCGATGCGCCCTCGTCTCTGCCGGGCAACTCGGTGGGAAGCGGGTCAGGCCATAGCGGATGTTCGCCTGCAATCTCTGGACTACCCGGAGTGCAGCGGGAGGAAGCGCTGTCGACGAACAACACGGGCAGCGACAGCTCCGCACAGACCAGCTTGCACTACATGCAAGGTAGCACCGGTGACAACAACGGCTCGTACATGGCGGTGGTGAAGCCCGTCTTCAACTGGTCGCAGCGCACGCAGTACGCAGCGCCGCCACAGCATCCGTACATGGCATACCACTACCAGCTGCAGCAGCAGCAGCCCTACACGTTGTCCGCCTGCATGGCAGCGCCGCCCGGGTCGCCAGCATTCTGCCCGCCTTCCGCGCAGTACCAGTACGCCTATGTGCCTGCCGCCAGTTACGTGGCGACAAGCAGCTGTGCATGCAGTGGCAGCAACGACGGTCCGCTGCCGTATCCGCTGCAGCCCGAGGCCGCACCAGGGTATGGTGAGGAGCAGGCATCCCTGCTGTGGAACACAGGCCTCTTCGGCCTCGCCACGGACGTCCCCTCTGCCATGGACTCCGTCATGTGCATCTACTGCATCAGCAGCACGCACTTCAACTATCTGTACCGCCAGCAGCGTGGCATGTTCGATCCGATCACCGCCGCTCTCCTGTGCTTCGATGTTTGTTGGTGCATGCAGTTGTGGCCCGTTGTCACGCCGCTGTCGTCCATCACGTTGCACACGTTCATCATCCGCAGAGAGCTGCGGAAGCGCTATGGCCTCGTCGGCAACGACCTATTCGTGAAGATGGATCGTCTCAATGCCGACACTGCAGCGGCGACGGAGGCGGGCGAGACGGGGGCACAAGCTGAGGAGGCGACGACGGCGGAGGTAGAGTCGCAGCTGCACAGGGCATGCGACAGCGACGTCACGGTGGAGGCTGCGGCTGCTGAGCCAGCAGGCACGGGGGAAGTTGCCGCAGAAGTGACGTCAGTGACGCCCCCGGTCACAGCACCATCTGAAGCTGCCGCGCCACGCACAGGAGAATCGGACGTGATGGCGACACACGCCACGCCGTGTGCCCCATGGTATTCGAAGCTGAAGCTGAGCGAGGAGTGGGAAAGTATCTTTTTGGATGTGCTCGTCTCCTGCTTCTGTGTGCCGTGCGCGGTGGCACAGCACCATCGCGAGTTGTCTATACGCGGCGACTGGCCCGGCAACGCCATTGTGAGTCGAGGCGACTTCACCGCCCGCGGGCAGCACTACCTCCCGCATGGGCTGCAGCACCAACATCCGCAGCTGGGCGGGACGGTGATGCCGATGATACCCGTTGAGCCACCGGTCATAACCGTCGCTGGCGTCGGCGCGGGTGGTGTAACGCTGACGAACATGGCGTAACCTCTTTCACAATGTGTGCCGACGCGTGCGCGTCGGCGTGCCGGTGCGGCTCTCGTTTGTGTGTGTGTGTGTGTGTGTGTGTGTGTGTGTCTTTCTCACCGCGCGTCCACACGATGCCTAGTCCCTACCCCACCCCACTCCCTACTCCACCACAGCGGTTGTGATGCGTGAGTCCTGCGCTCGTGAGGCCCCCCCCACTCCACACACCCCACATCCCTCGTGTGGGGCGGGGGGAGGCGCTCCAGCTCTCTCGCTCGGTGTGGGTGCTCCTATCGACCTTGCTCTCTCTCTCTCCTCTCTGTCAGCGCTTGGTATCTGCCTATCTGCCTACATATATATATATATGCGTATAAACATCTATACACTTATTGGTGGGTGGGTGGGTGGCAGACGCTCCTGTCTCTAACTCTGCGTTGTCCGAAGCAGACGCTCATCGATGTACCCATCCCATCTCCCTCCATCAACCGATCCTCCTTCTCTTCCGCGCGTGCTGCTGTCCTTGTTCTTGTTTCCGTGTTGTTGTCGTCATCGTCTTCTGTTGATACGGCAGGCAACGATCATCATGGTGTCCATGATGATCCTCCATCTCTCTGCGTGCCTGCCTGCCTCTGTTGGCCCGTGTGGTTCCGTGCATGTGTTTCTCTACCGACAGTACTCGCCGGCGCCATCCCCTCCTCCTCCCTCCGCCGCCGTCCCCCGCTCACTGTCATGTGAGCTTGAGCATCTCATGTCTCCGGCTCTCTTTGCGGCGTGTGACGTCGCTTTTTCGTGTCGTCGAGTCTCCTCGTGCTCCCACCTCCCCCCCCTCCCTCCCTCCCTCCCTCCCTCCCTCTCCTTGCGTCTGCATCCGTCGGTGTCCGTGTGCGGGTCTGCCGCCGCGCTGTGCGCACGAGAGTATTGGCTGCCACCAGTGAGCATGTCTCTGCTTGAACCTCCATATACGCCTGACCGCGCACACACACGGGGCGCACCGCGAGAGACGCACCAAGCGCCTGTGTATGTGTGTGTGTGTGTGTACCAGACGGAGACGGAGACGTACAAGACTCGTCGTTCTGCGTGGTGACGCCAACGGATTCGCTTGCGACCAGCTCATGGTGGTTTGCGGTAGATGCTAAGAAAGGAGTGCGGAGGGAGAAAAGACGCCGCACCCACGCGCACACGCGCGTGGGTGTCTTTCTGCTTTTTTATTTGATGCCCCAGTGTGCGGCGGTGGATGCCGAATCTCTTGGTTACCCAAATCACCGGTCGTATCACTGGCGTGGCCCGTCTCGGCGTAGGTGTCGTGATCGCAACGATCAGCTTGCACTTCACCATCGTTGTTGTCCTTGTTAGGCGGGGATGGCCGACGTGGTAATCCCGAAGGCGTGCCTTGGGCATGCTGACGACGCGCTCCCCTCCCCCACCCCACCCCCTGCCTGGGCGTGCGCTCCTCCTTGCCGTCGTCTCTCTGCCCTACGCCAGCAACCGAGTGTGTGTGCACACATCGCCCCTCCCTCCCCTACACGCACACACATACACATACACACAGACCAGAGGCCCGGCCGATGGCGACGACGATGCCCGACTCGCTTCATGGCCTCCCGTGCAACGCCCTCGCACACGCTCCTCCCCCGCCCCTCTCTCCCTCTCTCACCACACACGCACACGCGCATGCTGGCAAGGGAAGGGAAATACCTATACGCGCGCGCCCAGACGCCCACAAGACGATGAAGAGCGGTACGTGCAGCGCCTGCGCCCTCCCCTCCCCTCCTCACACACACTCTCTCTCTCTGCGTCGACATTGCCCCTAGTCGGTCTTGTGCGTGTACCTGTGTGTAGCGTCGCACACGTTCTTGCTTCGCAGTGGCGCGTCGTGCACCGCCGCGGCTCCTCTCGTCCGGCGCGCCCCCGGCTCTCGTGCATAGGCTTTGAGTTTACGTTGCGCTTGCGAGTGTGTGGCGTCGCGCACGTCTGCGCCACGCAGGCCAACGGCGCAGGGATCGGAAACGAGCACTGCAGAAGGGGGGACCCCCCCCCTTACGCACAAGCGGTCGCGGCCAAGGCACCGCGCGCACTCGCTTCGTAAGGTGGGGACTGTCCAACCTCGCGCCACCGTCACCGCCACCGCCACCACCCGCCATCAGCCCTCTGAACCCCTGAAGAAGACGGCAGCTGCTCTCTCGCTCGCCCACCTCGCACGTGGTGAGGCCCCTCCCCTCTTCCTCCGTTGTGTCCATCTCACGTGTTGTGCCGTGTCGTGTGCGTGCATTGAGCAAGAAGCAACGCACCAGTGCCCGCAGCACCATCACGTCAGCCGATGTCGTCACAAACGCCGTCGCGGCTGGCCTTCACGCAGGCAAGCGACGCACTGGCAACGCTAACCAGCCCATCCGCCCAGTTCGCCACCGCCGACTTCGACCCTGCGCTGAAGGATTGGTCGTTTGTGAAGCCGCTGGTCGTCGGCGCCGGCGGCATCGGCTGCGAGCTCCTACACCTCCTCGCCCTAAGCGGCTTCGCACACCTCACCGTGATCGACATGGATCTCATCGAACTGTCGAACTTGAATCGTCAGTTTCTCTTCACGCATAGCGACATCGGCAAGGCCAAGAGCACCACGGCAGCGGCGGCGGTGCAGGCGCGATGCCCTGGAGTGTCCGTCACGGCAGTCGTCGGCTGTCTAGAGGATCAACCGGACGACTTCTACCGCAGCTTCGACGCGGTGCTGCTCGCTGTCGACTCGATTCCGGCGCGGCGCTGGATCAACCGCAAAGTCGCCGAAATCGCCAAGCGCGTCGTCGTCCCTACCCCTGCGTCCGCGTCGCCGCCCGCAGCACGGTCGACAGCACCGCCAGAGGACGCAGTAGCAGCCTCCACGGCACAAGCACCGGCTGTAGTGTACCGCGTCGGCGACTACGTGATGGAAGACGCCAAGCTGATCATCGACACCGGCACGGAGGGCTTCGAAGGGCACTGTCGAGTCATTCACATGGCGCACAACCGCACCCCATGCATCGAGTGCGAGATGTACCTGTACAACGACGGTGCCACGCGGGCAACGGTGCCGCTGTGCACCCTCGAGTCGGTGCCGCGCGCGCCGGAGCACTGCGTTCTCTACGTGCAGCTGAAGGAGTGGCCAGAGCATCACCGCCATCGGCGCCGGCGTCGCAGCCAAGGCGATGATGGCGACGGCGCAGTCGCTGGTGGAGGGTGCGAGGAGGACAGCAAGGACGGCGACAGGGACGAGCCACTGGACCCCGACAACGCCGAGCACGTGCGCTGGGTCGCGGAACGAGCACGAGCGCGCCAGGCCGCGTTCGGCATCGGCGGCGCTCCGATCGATGACTTGTTCACGGTCGGGGTGATCAAGAACGTGGTGCCCGCCGTCGGCTTCACCAACGCATACGTGGCGGGGCAGGCTGTGACGGAGCTCATGAAGTGGTTGACGGGGTGTGCGCCGGAGTTGAACAACTACGCCTTTTACAACGGTGCCACCGAGGCGGGTGTGTACACGAACGTCGAGCCGTGCCGCGGAGCCCCGATGCACGGCAGCGGCGACGTGGCGGGTCGCTGTCTGGTCTGCGAGCCGCGTCCCGTCGTCGCGGTCGACGCGAGTGCCGTCAGCGCTGTCGCGTTCCGTGACGGGCTCATCGAGCTGCTCGCGCCGGATGCCACCGCGGCGGCAATGCTGCGCAGGGGCATCGTCTTACTGGTCTTCCAGTCGGCGTCGAGGCTCGTGGAAGTGCCACTGCCGAACGCCGTCAAGGAAGCGGAAGCGGTGAAGCACGAGAGCATCGCCAGCATGCTCTGCGCCGCCGGCCACGAGGAATTTGTGACGCAGTGGAAGGATGGTGCGCGCATGGCCACGGTGGAGTGCTTCGGCGCAGCCGACAACGCACGCGTGTCGGCGCTGGTGCAGTGGCGGGGGCCGCCTGTGTGAGCGTAAGACCACGACGGCGTAGATGCGCGACGGGGAGAGCGGTGGTCCTGTCGCTGGTCACCCTTGCGCAGACTCCAGCGCGGGGGGAGGGGAGAGGGGGGAGGGTGCACCCTCCCGCCTCTTCGCTCTCGCGCGCTCTCTGCCTGGGGTTTGTCCTTCAGCTTGCGTATTCACGGTTCGCTCGTACAACGCACACGCACACACAAGCGCGCGCCTGCACATCGCAGAATGTGCAGAGACGCTTTCCATTCTCGCTGCCGCTGCGGTGCGATCTGCCCAAGCGCACAGATGCCCGTAAGGTCGGCTCGGCACGCACACCGCGCCCCACCCCCACCCTCCCCTCCTCCGCGCATCGTCGTGCCAACGACCCGCCACACACTTCTCACCCATCGCCTTCTTCTTGCGCCCCCCCTCCTCGTCCTCCTCCTCTACTCTGCAAAACGACGCCTGCTCCGACAAACCGCCACGCGCACGAGCCAGATCTATCTCGCCCATAACAGCATCATGCAGCCCTCGAGGACCGCTACGGTCACGCGAGCCCACCTCTCGCAGCTGCGACGTCTGCCAGGGTGTGCGGCATCGCCGTCGACGGCAGCGTCGGTCGCTCCCGTGCCCCTCGCGTCGTCGTCGATGATGATGAGCTCGTCTTTTCCATACAGAGGCCACGCTCTTGATTTCGCGGAGGCGGGAGCATCAGCGATGGCATCGCGAACGAGGGCGTGGCGTACTGCCGCCTTCGAGCTCCGAGGGCTTGGCAGCTTCAGGCTTTCGTCGCAGCCAAGAGGCCGGCGTTGCTACGCAACTAGTACCGCCACCGCAACGTCGGCCCAGGCGAGTACAGCAGCAGCGAGCGGGTCCGCATCCACGCAGCCGCAAACGGCACGGCGTCGCCACGTGATGGACCTCGGCAACAATCTTTCGGTGGTGCTCCCTGCCTCCGGCCCCTCGCCCACGCCGTCTTCGCCGAGGCACCATCGTGGCAGCCGCCGGCACCATGGCCGCACAAAGAGCGGGGCCACCGGTCATCACTCCCGCGGCGAGCATCGGTACGTCTCCACCGATGACGGCAGCACAGAGGCCAGCGCAGCGGACGGTGCGGTGCACGTGCAGTCGCGGGAAGCGTTGAGGCAGCCGCCTCGGCCTCGAAGGCACACGCGGCAAGCGACCCCGGCGTCGCTGCTGGTGGGGCAGCAGCGTGCTACCCAAGGAGAGCTGGAGGGCAATGAAGACGGCCTTCTCCGCATCCCTCGCACGGCGGCCGAGGCGGCCGCGCTGCTGGAGTGCGCGACGGTGCTGGAGGCGCTCGAGCTCTCTTCTTCGGCGCACTTGCCGCGGAGCACGGCGGCTCCGGCCTCGACGTCGACAGCGGCTGCACCGAGCGACGTGCGCGCCAACTTCGAAGAGCTGCAAACGCGGGCGCTGCCGCTTCTCTTCCACTTCGCGCGCGTTGCCGCCACGTCGTCGGCTCCGTTAGCCGGCGACGCAGCAGCGGCCGTCACCGACGCGAGGCTGGCAGCGGCGCTGCAGTGCCTGGCAGCCCATCTGCAGTACATGGCAGCGGCCACACGCACGGATGGGCTGCGGCACGTATCGGCGCTGCCGCCAGCGGTGGTCGTGGCGCTGTGGGAACAGGTGATGCCGTACGTGCACCAACGCGTTGGCGAAGCGGAGGCACCACCACTACCGCCGTTACAAGGGAATCTCGCGGAGCTGGAGGAGGAGGAGGACGGCGGCGTGCACAAGAGCGCGGGCGAAGCAGTGACTTCAGGGCCCGGCGATGGCGCGGGCGCAACGACTGAGCTGCGGAACGCCGCGGGCGCTCTCGCATTCTCGGCAACCGCGGCAGCGACTCGCCCCGCTTCCACGGCCTCAATGAAGAACTCTGTGTACATGCCGCTTCGCCGCGCCCTTGCCCTGCACACGCGGCAGATCGCGTCCTTGCTGCCGCCGCCTGCCCTCGCGCTCGTGCTCACACGCATATACCAGTGCGGCGCGCTTTCCGATGACGTTCTTGGCCCAATCGCCGCCGACTACCTCGAGGCGCTGCGGAGGAGTGGGCCAGGTCAGACGGCAGGCGGCGGTGACGTGATCGCGGCGCTGCGGCAGCGTGTCCTCCGGCTGCCGAGCGGCGACGGCCTGGGCGCGGCCCCACCGGCTGTCGCCTTTACCGGAGCCGCGGCCGTGACAATGGCACGACTGCTGGGCCGCGCGGCGATACCCGGTCATCACCAACTCCACCGGTTCTTTCACCTTGCGTTGCTACCTGAGGTCACCCTAGCACTAGCGCGCGCGGCAGAGCGGGCCGCTCAGAACGTCGCTGACGAAGCCACGGGTGAGGCTGTCGAGGCGCTGCCTGGCGCGGCCGTGCTGCTGGACTTGACCGCGGCCCTACGCCACTACGCCGTCTCTGGGCACGCTGTCACGCACCTGACGACGCTCTGGATGGCGTACTTTGCGCGTCGCCCGTGCGCGGACGACGCCGCGGCCGCCTTGGCGGACTGTACGGCGTTGCTGCGAGCTCTGTCAAGCGTGCCATCCGCGTCCAACCGCACGCAGCGGCGGCAAGCGCGCAACATCCGTGTCGATGGCGGCCACGGTGGATTGAACGCCCCGCAGCAGCGGAAGCAGCTGCTAAAGGTGACGGATGAAGACTACTACCCATTAATGGACGTTGTGTGCGCGCGGGTGTGCCGCGTGTGCAACCATCTGCAGAGTCCTGCCGCCACCAGCGACGTGGCGACGGTGGCCCCGACGCAGCTGCTGGCGCTGCTGTGTTTGTTGTTGCGTGTGAGCAGTCCGCACTGGGCCGAGACTTACGAGATTCTCGCCAGCGCCGTTCTCGCCGCACTCGCCTCCACGGCAGCTTCCCGTGCCGCCTTAGCCCAGTCACAGCCGGGAGATGAAGAGCTGGAGGGCTTGCTTCCTCTGGCTGCGGCACGGCGCACGCTGCACGCGCTGCTGCACCGCAACTCGCTCATCCCTGATCATCCGCTGCATCGTGTACTGCTGCGGCGCCTTCTGCACTCGCCGGCTGCGATGACGGACACCGCGGTGGCGTCGCAGGTGCTGTTGGGGCTGGAGCTGATGGTCCCCGAAGAGGAGGGCAGCGCGCACACCGATGGAGGCTCGATGGCCACCGAGACGCCCGCGGCTGCGGAGGGCAGCAGCCGCAGCAAAAACGCTGTTGTGACCATTGCCGCCAGTGCATCTGCTAGGCCGACGGTGGCGCTTGTGGCAACCGCGACTGGCACGGCAGCCCAGACGTTCATGTCCACGGTCGCCATCACCCCTGATGACCGCCACCGCGCCCTGCAGGTGTTTCGTCGGCTCGGCCGCTCCGTCACCCCCACCGCCTTTGTGGCGGGGCTGTGCGTCGTCGCGCTGGACACGCTCCCCCGCACCGCGCAGGTTGCCGTCGTGAATCACCTCACGTCCGTCGCCTCCGCCGTGTCCCCGTCGTACTTGGTCAAGGGCATGGACGCGGTGGTCCGTCAGCTGCCCTCGTCCGCCATCGACGATGTGTCGGTGCAGCATTGGTTTTCGCGCTTCACTGCCCGGGACGTTGTGCGACGCGTCGACCCTGTCGGCTGTGCCGTGCTGCTGGACATGCTGTCTGCGAACCCGCGGTACCAGCGCAACTGCGCGCTGGCGAAGGAGTGCATTACACGCCGCGTTGGCGTGGCGCTGCGGCAGACGGGGGAGGACGGAGCCGGCAACGACGCGGCGAGCGCCGTGTCTCTCGAGGCGCTCCCGCGCATTGTGGCGGCCCTGCAGCGCGCCAACGTCTTTCTGCCACAGTACTACTCGCGTGCGTGTCGGCTGTTGCTTGGTCAGGTGGAGCAGGCCCCTCTTGGTGAGATGCTGGAGTCGTTCGCGGTCGTCGCTGAGGCGTACATGAGCCGCCAGCGCAGCGAGGCGCAGGCGAGCGTCTTCAAGGATGTGTGGGAGCTCTTGCGTGGTCGTGTAATGGAAGAAGCAGGGCGGCTGGCGTTGCACGAGACGCTCATGGCCATCAACGGGTTTGCGGCGCTCGATGTGACGGACCACGCGCTTTTCGGCGTCCTCGTCTACCGGCTTTGGCTGTGCCTGTGCACAGCGGAGGCGCAGGTGGCCGACGCAGCAGCGACGTCGAGGTCTTGTGGCGCGTCGAGTGCAGACCCAGCGGTCGCGGCACCCGGCGTACCGGCGATGCGTCCGGTGCGCTCTGCGCAGCAGCCAAGCGAGAACGGCGAAGCTGCCGCCTCGGCAGCTGCCACGACTGACGACAAGGACGAGGCCGCGGAGGCGCAAGTGCACAGGCGTGTACAGGCTGCCCAGCACGTGCTGCGCACCCTGACGCCAAGCGCAGTGGCGGTCGTGACAGCCACGCTCCTCGCCAGAAGCGACGTCCGTGCATCTTACGCGGCACAAGCGCGTGCGGCGGCGGCGGCGGTGGGCGGGGTAAGAAAAGGCGAAGACGGAGACGACAACGCTGTCCGCACCCTGCTCCCATGGATGCTTCTCGGTCTCCGGGACTGCCACGCGGAGCTCTACCCGGTGGACGTGGTGCACTTGATGCCATCGCTCCTGGAGCACTACGCAGCCGCCGCCACAGTCGAAGATGCGAGTGCCCCGACGGTCTGCGCGGACCGCAACGCAGCGCTGCTGCACAACGCCTACGATGCCTGCCGGAGCACATTCCTTCTCATGTACACCCTCTTGCCGGACACCGTCGCCGCGGCAGAGGAGCCGCTGCTGCCCCTCGCGGAGCAGCAGCGCATTGCGGCGCAACGCTCGCAGTGGGCACCGGCGACGACGCTGTCCGTCGAGGTGGTGCCTCGTCCGTGGTTCGCGACCTTACTTGTCAGTCTCAGCAGCGCAGCCCTCGTCGACGTGGCCGTGGCGCTCGCGTGCGTGCGGCGTGCGTGTACACGCCGCGTCTGCAGTGATCTGCTGCCCATCGCCCAGCTCGTTGACGTCTGCTTGAGCCTGTGCTGGCTGACCACCTCAACGGGTCTCCGCACAGCCACCAAGGGCGCCAGTGCCGCTGCACACAGGAGCGACGATGATGCGCAGGCTCCCGCCACGCCACCGGCGACGCGTCAGGGCGAGCCCTCCTCCCCGTCGCTGCCCGCACCTGGTGATATTCTCCGCACTGCCATGGCCACGGTACTCTCCGCGCTGTGGAAGCGCAGCGACGAGCTCACACGCGCGCAGATCGGCGCGCTACTTCGCTGCCTGCGCGACACGTACGGCGCCGACAAGGTCGACGCCGACTTCGTAGAGCGACTGGAGGCGCAGAGGGCGCTGCTACTCTCTCAGAGGCAGCAGAAGGGGCCGGCAGCCGCAGCGGCGGGCTCCGCCAGCGCGACCGAGGCGGCGAACGGCGGCAGTGACGGCGCTAGCGCCGCGTCCCCACCACAGCAGCAGAGACCGAAACCCCTCCCTCGGCTGGACCCAAAAGACCTCTTCAGCACAACGTAATGTATGCGCAGGCGCCGCCGCCCCACCAACGGTATCGCAGCCGCGTGCGAGTCAACGCCTCCCCCCACCCCACCCCACACACGCACACAAAAAAAAAACGCGTCTGTTGCACTCTGCCATGCAGGAAAGGCTCTCCTCCCACCTATGCAGCGGCAGTGGCCGGCAAACACCGCGACTGCGGTAACCGCGCCAGTCAGTTCACAGCTGAGGAGGGGCGAGGCCCCGATAAAGGGTAAGCTATGGTGATGGCTGCTATTGTGGTTGTGGTGTGTGGCTTCTCCATCTCTCATTGCACGAATGTGCGTGCGTGCGTGTGTGTGCGTGTGTGTGTGTGTTGGTGCCAGTGCCGGAGATGGCGCGCACACACATACACGCACACGCACGCACCACCACCCCCTCCTGTGCCCGGGAGGATCTCAACTGGCTTTGCTGCCGTGTCTGTGCGTCCATGTCCGCCAATGAGCGAGAGGCATGGACGGATAAGGGGGGGGGGGCGTCGACCCTGCGCGTTCGATCGAATACAATCACGAAGAGCCGTTCCGTGAGCACGCGATGCAGCCGCCCCCCGCCCCCTCCCCACCCCTAACAGGCGACGTCGCCCATCACCGGTTGGCGTACGGGGGGGGGGGGTGGCCCACACACGCCCCGACTTCATGACTGCCGTATCGGCTCAACACTCCCCTCCCCGTCTCTTTCTCCTTCTCTCCGATCTCGCACCAGCGAGCACAGCACACCTTCACGCAGGCACCTATACACGCCCATAGACAGGGGATGGGCAGAGAGAGCGGGTGGCAGAGACCAGGCTCCGCATCCCCCCCCCCGCATCTCTCTCGCTCTCACCCCGGCGGCGTCCTCAGCGGCGACCGTCGCAGCCGACGCAGCAAGTCGGCATACACGCGGACAGAGCAGACGGAAAGGAACGCTTCGTTGTATTCACGCGCAGCTCCTTCTGCTAGCTGGCCGACAACTGGCGCGACTGGTGTGCCATGAGCGTGCCGATCTCGTCGTCGCAGTCGGCAGGCGCCGCTGCTGCTGCTGCTGCTGCTGCCCCCAACGGCAGCGTCAGTGGCGTCCTCAGTCTCGCCTCCCCGACAGTGCAAAATCAGCGGCAGCAGCAGCCAGCCCTTGTCGCGTCACCGACGGACGTGTTAGCGGCCGGCAGGCATCCCGCCAGAGGTCCGGACGCCTTCGCACAAGCGCCAGCAAGCGGGTTCTCCTCTACCGCCATGGATACTCTCCTGGAAGACCTGCTGCTCGCCAAGGAGCGCACGGCCTACCACCGAGCCGTCGTGACAGAGATAACGACGACCGCACGGGACGGCTCCGCAACGTACCACGGCGAGGCCGTCACCTCGCTCCTCCACCTGTCCGTCGCGCCGCGACCGTCAACGCTGCTGCAGCCAGACGCCGTCGATGCAAGTGCGGCTGTCGGCACCAATGAGGCTGCACATACCGCCGCGGCGGACGGCGATGGTGGTCGAACGGAGCACATGAAAGGGAAGGAAACGCAGCGCAGCAGCAGCGCCCCGTGCGTGCGGTCGCGGCGTGAGCAGGCGCTCGCCGACAGCATCAGTATGAGCAGCCGGCGCAGTAGCGACGGCGAGGAAGGCAACGCTCCGGCCCTGTCCGCCACGGTCTTCGTGCAGCCGCCATCGGGCACTGATGATGCGGAAAGCGTTAGAGATCGTGTCACTCGTACTCGCCAGCGCCGTCGGCGCGGCGGCAAGGGCAACGCAGCGGGCGTCGTCCCGGCCACAGCACGAGCGATCGGTGCCGCCGGTGGTGTAGGTGTAGCCGACGGCGCCGCCGCCGCCGCCTCGGCGAGTCTCACTCGCATCCTGTCACCACAAGCCGCTGCGATGGATGCGGACATCCACAGGGACGGCGACTATCTGCCCGACGGCGAGGATGCCGAGCGGGTCATCGCGGAGCGGATGCGGGTTCTCCAGGCACAGCAGTTAAGCGGCGCGACGGGCGCCGAGGGCTCTTTGTGCGGCACAGCCGCCTTTGTACGTCCATCAGCCCGCTTCAGCCGCGGCCCGGTACCCGCCTGGCTGAGAGAGTACAGCGACCTCCTGCTCTTCGACCGCCATCACCTCGACCGCGACGTAGCCGCAGCGCTACAGTGCAGCGGCGTAGGCACAACTTGGAGGCGCTGCTGCGCAAGTAACGACTCCGAGGGACTTGTGCAGCTGCCCGTCGACGCGGTGGTGTTGCGGCTGCGCAGCGACATCGCCCGAGTGCGCCGTCTGCGCGATGAGCTGCGCCGCGACGGCGGCATTCGCGTGCTCATCTCGCTTGGCTCGCGCCCGGCACGGTGTGAGGTGTACCGTCCTGCAGATCCGGACTGGGGCGCTGCCCCCGCGCCTCCCACGGCAGGCGAGATCCCTGAGGCGGTCTCGAGAGAGGTGCAAGAGCTCGCCGCAGGTGGGGTGGAGGTGGCTCTGGGTGACACGGACAGAGGTGAGCGTGGTGCTCGACGGGCTGTGCCCCCGTCACCTCCAGCACCACCGCCGTCGACCCCGCCTCTATCGCGCGCTGTGGAGGCGAAGGACCTGCAGCGCTCACTGCTGGCGCAGACAATACCAGTCTGGCGCCGCCACGGCGCGGCTGTGAAGCTGCTGACGGAGCTGCTTGACCATCTCGAGAGCCGACTTCGCGCCTTCGAGGCGCAGCTCAGCGACCCAGCGCAAGGTGTGTTGTTGGACCTTGTCGGCGCTCCTGACTCGGCAGGGGTGGATGGCACAGTGCAGAGCACATACCCACCGGCGCTAGAGCGGGCGATCCGCACGACCATCACGAACACGATGCTGAGCGACGTCTTTGCGACGTCCTGGAGCGCGTTGCCGAATCGCGGGCCCCGGCTCAGTGAGGCTCTGCGGCGGCGGCAGACACCGCTCATCCACGCGGACTACGTCACCATGACAGACATGCGGCCCGTTTACGACTTCACCGCGCTGCAGTCGGTGCAGCGCGTCAGCAGGGCCGCGTCCTCGACGCCAGGGGCAAGCCTCGTCTACGCCGCACACCACCAGCAACAGTGGCGCAGCGGTGGCGGTGGCGGTGGCGGTGTTGCTGCTGCCGTCGGAGGGGACACGCGCAAGTCGTACTCGGTGCACGTCGACTACGTTCGTTTCCAGCCTTCCCTGGAGAGCATCCGTGGCGCAAGCGCCCTTGGTGCCCATCTCGGGGTAGGAGACAGCGCGGCGGCAGCGGTGGGTACTGATGGTGGCGGTGGCGGTGGTGGACGCCGTTCCAGCGTGCTATCCAGCTCCGAGGATCCGCTGTCGAGCCTTTTGTTGGGCTCCTCCTCGAACGCGTTCTTGCCTCGCGACACAAACGCCAGCGGCGACGGCACAGCCGCCGACGCTCACGACGCCCTGCTGCTTCAGCAGCAACGCCGCAACGGCAGCCTGCACAGCACCGCAGCGGCCCTGCTGTTCGCGCTGTCCGCGGCAACGGCGCAGCACAACCTCGTGGCCTTCAGCCCGGAAGAGTACCTCACCTCACTGCTGCTGCAGTACTACGAGCAGTATCGCCTCCTGCAGCTGAACCTGCTCCCTTCCCTCAAGAACCGCTTCTTCTACCAGGAGCAGGTGCTCCAGCTGCAGCGGCAGTCACAGCGTACTAGCGACATGGACCAGCTTCAGCTGCGACTGGAGTCCCTGGCGAAGACGTCGGCGGACGTGGAGCGCGGCTGCCTCCATGTGATGATCGTCCTGTGGAACTCCGTCCTCATACTTCGGCGACAGAAGCAGGAGCAAGGGCAGCATGCGACCGAAAAGCTGGGCGGGGCGACGACAGACGCGCCCATCATTGTCGAGAGCCAGCACCGGAGCAGCCGCGGCCGTGGGGAGCAGCCCACTGTGACCGCGATGGCGCAGGAGATGCGCTCGCACCCGCCCGTCTTTGGCGCCGAGGTGTCGGCAGCGGCGTCGGAAGATGAGATCGCCGTGCAGGTCAACGATGAGCTCATCGCCAATGCACCCGTGGTGCATCGCGTGGACAACAGTGTCACCTACGGTGGCCGGGCTGACCGCGATGACGCCAGCCCCGGTTCTCAGCCGCAGCAGCAGGGCAGCTCGCGCGTCTCTAGTCCGCGTTCCTTCGTGCTTTTTCCCGGCTCGCCACCTGCCCAGCCCTCCGCCTCGGCGAGCGCGTCGCCCCTCCTCGCACCGGCAACAAGCGGCTCCTCGGGAGAAGTCGGTGTTGGCGACAGCAGCAATGAAGGTGATGGTAGAGGGGCTGTGTCGCCCCCCTGGCCGCGGCCGCGGCCGCGGCCGCAGCGTTTCCGCTTCTTCCTTCGTCGGTACGGCACGGCCGAGGAAACACCGTACGTCGCCGGGGATGATCTCCTCCACTACGCTGCCGAGGTGGAGGGTGCGGATGTGCTGCAGACCGGCAGACAGCCCGGCGAGAGGGGTGGCGGCGCGGCGGCGGTGCCTCCAGTGGCACAGGATGAGCTCATGTACTTCCAACTGGTCGTCTTCACCCGCTCGCACGCGGCGATGGTGCCACAGTACGTTGGTTGCACCACACCGCGCCCCATGACGGCCGCCAAAGTCGTCTTCTTCAACGAAACCTTCGAGGTGCGTGCGCTGCATGAGCCGGCGGAGCTGCTGCTGCACCTAATCCCCGTCACCGCCGGCCCCTCGAAGCACACGGTCGTGTCGACAGTGCGGCTGCAACCGACGCTGGCCCGCACGTACAGCCTGCTGCCGCTGCAGCCGCCGACAGCCTTCGTCTTCCATGGGCGACTCTTCGCGCATCATCAGCGAGCGGCTGCCGGCACCAACGACGCCGCGCCATCGACAACGACGGCCACCTCGGTGCACGGGGTGCTGGCTGCCTCGACGACGTGGACAGGCAGCCAGGGCATGGCGGTCGCGCAAATTGAGCGCCTTTTCCTTGGCGGCGGCAGCAGCGGGCCTGCGGCAGATCCGCTCGACCCGCAGTACCTCCCGCTACTGTGCACACTGCGCGCCTATTATGAAGAGCAGGGCATGGGCCGCGCTAGCGCAGCCAGCGGTGGCGGTGCCGGTAGGGCCCCGTCGTCGTCGCATCGCCGGCACTCTGCCGACGGGTCGGCGAGGCTGCAGCGGCAAGTCTCGACGCCGAATCCCAGAAACGCGCTTGCAGGCATGCCAGCTGGGCGCGCTGGCAAGGCGCACCTGACCGCGCTCGGTGGGAGTCGCAGAAGCTTCAAACACATCGCGTTCTCGGGGCAGCTGCTGCAGCGAGTCGGCAGCGCTGTCGGAGCGGCGGCGACGGCGCTGACCGCTCCCGACGGAATGCGCAGCACGATGCAAGTGCTCACGGCGGCAGCAGAGGCCGCCGGCGGTGGTTGTGGCGGCCGCGACTGCTACGCCGCGGATGATTCTCTGCAGCGCTTGCCGAGTGCTCGGCTCGAGCACCTACGCCGGCGATGGCTGGCTCACACCAACAAAATCAAAGCCGTCGACGAGGTCGAGGCGCGTCTCTTCGCGTGTGCGATGCCGCTGGACGACGCGGATGTGTATCAGCTGCAGAAGGCGCTGAAGCGGTCAGTCAGAACAGAAGAGGCGGAGCGGGTGAAGAGCTACGGCGCGGCGGCAGGGGCGCTCTTCAATGTCCAGCACTACTACTCGGCACCCTCGGCCATCTCCGGGCTCCCACTGAGCCCGCTACCGCGGGAGACGAAGTTGAAGCTGTGGCAGGAGCGACAGCGGCGGCTGCTGCTCACGCTCAAGGCACGGCATCACCTGACGGACGCCGAGAAGCTGGAGGCGGTGGTGCGGGTGCCGAAGCTGGTGCTGAAGCTCGTCTTCGACTTTGCGCCGCGCAGTCAGCTGAACCCGCATCGAAAGGTGCGGCCCAAGACGGAGGACATCGACCGCGCTCTGCTGGCGCGTCGGCGTGACAGCCACATCGTCATCCACATCATGAAGGCGCACAACCTGCCTCTGCGCGCCGACGGCACGCCGCTGGAGCCGTTCGTGCAGGCCAGCTTCGTGTCCGAGGTGGCCTACACGCGCAGCGAGGTAGGCAGCAACCCTTCGTGGTTCCAGTCGCTTGAGTTGCCCTTTCAACCGCTGAACTTCGAGGAGGACACGCTCGGCATGATCGACGACGACGTTATCATTTCGCTCTACGACAAGGTCGAGGTAAAGATGGCGCCGTCCGCCGCGGCGACGGCGGCCGTGGCGCACGAGACGCACTACCGCACAGAGCGGCGCTTCATCGGCACCTTGCGCATCCCATTCTACTCTCTGCATCAAGCAAGTCAGGCACGCATGGAGGGCGTCTACCCGTTGCGCATGCCGCGCTGGCTTCTCGGCTACCACACGCTGCTGCCACGTCGTTACTCGACGGAGGACGAGGCAGCAAGGCAGCACTTCACCCCCGAGTGTGGAACCACGAGCGGCGGCACGGCCACGCCGGCGCCGAACCCGTTCGGCAGTTTCGAGCGCCTCCCTGCACGCCGCGCCGAGGGGGCTTCGGGCGCAGCAGCTGCAGCCCCACAGCAACTGGAGACATCCGCCTCAGCCGTGCTGGCGCTGACAGTAGACAATACGAGCAGCGACCGACAGAGCACCGAGCCCACGCTGCAGCTGTACATGTCCCTCTGGCCACCTTTGCAGCGCGAGCCGCCACCGAGGCTCAGCCGCGCGGAGCTGACCCGCCAAGTAAGTGAGTTGAATGTGTCGCCGCAGCTACGTTACCTGCACCAAGTGGCGCTGAAGTGGCAGCAGGCGGCCCTGAAGAAGGTCAAGGCGATCGGCGCGATGAACGCGCAGGCCTCGACGCGGCAGATCGAGCCCTTCGTGAAGTGCTCGACCGGCGACTTGATGCTGGTGTGCCGCTACATTCTGCCCCGCGGTGGGCCCCCGCCGCCGTGCGTGCGCACCGTGCACGAGGCTATCCGCTACGTCTCGCTACTCCCGCTCGTCGCGGATATGCTGTCGTGGGGTGAGAAGGACGTGTGGAACACGAATGCGGAGCTGCTGGCGATGCGCTCGGGCGACTGCGGGGAGCTCGCGCTGCTGCTCGCGCATTTCTTGCGCTGCTTGGCGCCGGACCGGCCGACCTACGCCGTCCTCGGCAGCGGCACTACCACCTGCCAGCAGACCATCATGGTGCTCCACGCCTTCGACGACGCCGAGTGGATGCTGATCGACCCCCACTCCGGCTGGACCGTGTCGGCTGGCAAGCCCTATGGCACGGTGCTGCGCGACGTATATATGGTCATCTCGCATGACCAGCTGTGGGCGAACGTGCAGCTGTCGGGCTTTCCACACCGCATGACGTGGGACCTTGCGAACCCGGCGCACTGGCTACCGTGCTTCGACAGCGCCAAGGACGCGCGCATCGCCGTATGCACGCCGCACCTGTTTCCGATTCAGCGCGATGTGCTGACGTTCCCGGCGGCCGATCCGGTCAAGTCTCGCGAGATTGAGCTAGAGCTGCGCGCCTGCCTAAAGAAAGCGCTACTGACGTGGCGCAACGGATGCCCGCCGGCGTACCACCGCGGTGTAGAGGCAATCCTGCGAGAGTTGCTGGAGTTGGCCGAGGCAGAGCGGTGCACGTGCGCGTCGGCGCGGCGCAGCGACATCACGCTGAGCGCCGCGGCGCGGCTGAGCGAGTACTTTGGTGAGAACATCACCGGCGAGCCGGAGAGTGACATGAGTGCGGCGCAGCGCCGGCAGCAGCACAAGCGTCGCCAACACCGCCACCGCCATCGCAGTGGCGACAACGGCAGCATAGGGCGTGAGGAGGATGCCGCTGCTTTTCAACCAGGAACCACCACCCCTGTATCCTCGAGCGTGAGCCCGCTTCGACTGCTCGGCTCGCCCGTAATGGGCTCCTACAACCCGTCTGACCCACAGTTCCAGGAGCTGCTGCAGCAGGTGTTTGAGTGCGCAGTGCACGAGGTGGGCACGAGCGAGGCGAGCTTCGCCGTCGGTACGTACGTGAAGAGCTACACAGGTGACGTATACGCCATGTCAGTCTTTCTTGTCGCCATCTGTCGCGGGTGACGACCTCAGTGACGATGCTGCACCGCTCAGAGAGGGGGGGGGCGGTATTGAGAAGAGGCGGACGGCGCGTACTGCAAGTTGGCATCGTCGTGGCAGACGAACGGTTTCGTGGCGGTGCTCTCCTCCCCAATGCAACCACCCACACACCCCTTTCCACCGCCGTCGGCACCCCGCACGCAGTGCGAACGCGCCGAATGTCGCAGGACACGCCCATCCGCCGCTGCACTGCGGTGCGTGGGCGCGTACACGAAGAGAGTGCCGAAGAAAAGGAATACAACGCCTCTTGCACACTCATGAGACGCACCGCCGTGTGTGTGTGTGTGTGTGTGTGTATCGGCGAAGGGGGCAGGGCGCAGCGTCTGCGCTGCGGTGCGGTGCGTGGGCACATGCCGCACATGTGGTATCGCCGCGGCACAGGTGTGGTGTGGAGCAGCACACAACAGCAGGCGCCTGTTTCATGATAGCAACGGGGAAAAAGACGACGACGGCTCTTGTGCACAAACGCCCGCCTCACCGAGCTCGGTAGGTACAGCAGGCCGTCGGAGAGGCACAGCAGTGGTGTCAGCCACGCCACCAGTTGGTCCCCCCTCCCTTTTTTTCTCTCTCTCCGCCACCCCCTTCCTCCCAACGTGTGCGCCTCGGCCATGTACGGATGCCCCAGCCAAGCGTGTTGCTTGACGCGCGCAGAACTGCTGTCCATCCTACATCTCTCCCCCCCCTTCCCCCCTCCCCCTCTGTAGCTGCCATCCGTCCACGGGACGCCCACAGCGACCCACAGACAAGATGATGTCCAAGGCCGCCTTTATGATGCAGGACCACGTGCGCCGCAACTATGTCATGATCACGGATGTGTGCAGCCCGAACACATTCTTCGTGCGCGGCCGGCTGCCCTTCCCGCAGGGCCTCACGGCGATTGCGGTGCTCTTCAAGAACCAGCGGCCGGCCGACGTCTACGCGCACCCGTACTTTATCGAGAAGCAGAGCGACCCGTCCCAGCCGTCTCCGCAGCTGCACCTGACAGAGGAGTCGCAGGGTATCATGAAGGTCATGAGCGGCCTCCGCTACATGCGAGACGACAACACGAAACTCGACAACACAATGGTGGTGGTGACCGACTACAAGGTCGTGGTGGAGGGGCGCATGCCGAGCGTGCCGCAGGCCGCGTCGACGGCGCCGGGTGGACCAGAGATCGTGCCGGCGCACGACGGGGGCGACAGAGGCGCTCAAGGGCACCACCCCGCCGCAGGTAGTGCCGCGGGAACCTCCCCGGGGCTCACGCTGGAGCAGCGCGTCATGCTGCGGCGTACCGTCCACCATGTGACGCAGATCCCCGGCGGCGGTGGCGATGCCGGCTTGGGCCTCGGCGGCACGCGCAGCCCCTTCTCGGCTGCCTCGAGGCCGGCAGCCACACCATCAGCGGCGTCCGCATCGTCGTCGAGGTCACTGCAGGCAAGTGCGAGCGAGGCGGCGCGCACCGCCGGCGACAGCGACCCATCCGCTGCTTGCAGCGGTGATGCCGCCTCGACCGCGATGCACAGCGCGATGCCTGGATACTCCACCTTTCCCACGCCGGAGGACTGTGCGACGGATGCATGGATGTCGTACCGCTACCTCAAGGCCGCCATCTTCGGTCGGCGCGCGCTAGCGGAGGCGAGGGGACGCGCGAGCTCAACGGACCCCATCGACGTGCCGGCACTATTTGAGAAGCGCGTCGGTGGCTACACAGTCTTGTACAACCCTATCGAAGTCAACGAGCGGACGTTCGTGGAGCTGCTGCTGAAGCTGCAGGAGGAGGAGCGCGTTGTGAAGGCGATCGTCGTGCCGACGCGACCGGCGTGGCGACACTTGCAGGTGTGGGCAGACGTCTTCCCGGACGCGGAGCTGATCACCAGCGGCGAGGTACCGCTGCTACCGGCGGCGGCGGCAGTCACGTGGTCTTCTGGCGGTTGCGGCGGCAACAAAGAGTCTGCAGACAGCGCGGCGGACCCGCAGCACCGCACCACCAGGCGTGGTCGCAGTGATGCCGCCGCCGCCGCCGCCCCGCGTGCTCCTCCCTCGACTGCAGCTGCGGCCGCAACGGAATGGCGCGGCGGGTGTCAGGACATGGGCAACGGCATGACCGGACTATCGTTTCCTGAGGTGGACCTGGTGGCCGAGGCGGCGCTTGAGCGGCAGCGCGCCGACGAGGCAGCCGCGAAGGCGAGGGCCACGGCCGAGGCGGCGCAGCGCGAGCGTAGCGCCGCGCCCGGTGAGAGCGGCCGAGAGGTGGACGAGGAGAACGACGACGAGGCGGGCGACGAAGCGGCTGGGACGAACGGTGGTGGCACGGCGGCCGAGAGAAAGCGACGGGCGATGTTGCGCCGGCAGCAGCATAAACGGAAGCTGCGGGAGGAGATGCGCGCCGAGGATGCGCGGGCGGAGGCGGCGGCTACGCGGGCCGCCGCGTCCCTGAGTGCCACCAGCAACGACAGCGGCGACCTCGTTGACGTGCTGTGGCGCGACGTCTCCTTCTTCACAGAAAAGCGCGTGCAGGCTGTCGGGCTGCGCGAGAGCGATGCATGGCGCCTGCGCGTCCTCTCGCCGCGCGCCGCGTCGGCTCCACAAGAGCCGCCGGTGGATGTCCTACGCCTCACCCCGGCGATTGAGCTGCTCCGCATCCCCGGCGACTCTGCCGTGGAGGAGTACGTGCTGCTGGACGCCAACAGCAACAGCCTTGCGTGCACGGACCTCTACCACGGCGAGTACGCCGACCTTGACCCGGTAAACTCTTGGATGTGCCGTGTGTGGTTCAAGTTTATGAAGCGTGGCGACTACAAGCGCACGGACCTGGTGCCGCGCTACAAGTGGCTGCAGGTGCTGCAACAGAGGTCGCTGTCCGTGGTGCAGTCGGCCATCGATGACCTGACGCGTCGTCGGCCAATCAAGTGCGTGCTCAGCGCACACGGTACCCCGCCACTGAGCGGTGTCGATGCCGTCAACACACTGCGACGTCAGTGGAACTTGCCACCGCTGCACCCCGAGGAGAGGCCGCGGGATAGGCGCAGGTAAGGGAAGCGAAGAGCGAGCGAGCAACGTGAGCTGCGTCTTCTCTCCTTCCGCCCTTCCGTCACCTCGCCTCTGACAGAAACATGCGTGTGCGCAAGCACGCGCGGATGCCCTTGGCTTTGCTCGCGCCGCGCTGCGCTGCTCGACGACGTGGTAGGGGGAGGGCAGTGGTTTGTGTTGCGCTCACGTTGACGTTCACGGATGTCCGTTGTGTTGCTTGTCGTCGTCGTTGAGTCTCTTCCGCAGATGACCGCATCGGTGTGTGTATGTGCTCCCGCGTCCGTGTCCGTGGGCGGGTGCCCGACCTACCGCGCCTTCGCGCACGCATCCGGGGCAACCAGGAAGGAAAAACGGAAATGGAAGTGGAAGGGGCACTGCGAAGGGGCCAAACCCCGTCTTGCAGCACACGGAATGTTGCCAGTTTATAACTGGAGGCCCTGTGCGAAGGCGGCTGTCAGGATCGCACGCAATCCTCGCGGCGCTGCACGTGACTGGCTGCTGGGGAACGTACGTGGGTGCGTCGGTATGCGACGGCATGTGTGGAGAGGAGTTCGGTGGCGGCTTGCTCAGTTATCTTGTCGGCGGCCACTCTAGCGCCACCCGCAACGAAAGCCATTGCGAGCCTCTCCCCCTCCCTCCCCCCTATACGCGCGGTTCCGTCGTCCGACTCGCGCATGTATCTGGCTTCTCCATCGTGGTTGGTCCTCAGCTCTGCTCGTGATCCACGCCCGCGGACCACCTCTCTCTCTCTCTCGGCGTCTCCTGCGACGCGCGTCAGCCTAGCGCATCCTTTTTCTTTTGTGTGATGGAAAGAGCGCGGCCAGCATCCGCAGCACCGTCAGCCGAGCAGCGTTTTGGTAAGCCATCCACCACCACCACCACTGCGGGACGGCCTGTGTGCAACAGGAAGGGAGGGGAAGGGGGAGGGGGTTGGAGGCACCCGCAGCTCGCTAGAGATCCATCGGAGGTCCTCTCTCTTTCTCTCTGCCTTCGCTTGCAGGCAAGAGCACACCTCGGCGGTGATCGGCCTTGTCCGCATCATCGCGATGATTTTGTTCTTCCTCTTGCTGGTTGTGGCCAAGAAGAGGGGGAAGAGGGGGCACACGGGCTCGCCTAGGTGTATGAATGCATGCCCGCCTGGGGAACCCCGCCTCCGTCCTCCCCCCCTCCTCTCTCGCACCGTCTCTGCTGAGCAGCAGCAGCAGCATCCTCACCGTTCGCCTCTCACGGCAACAGAGAAAGAAGGGGAGGGGGCGTCGCGGGCCTCATTCCGCCATCTATCCCCTCTGCTCATGCGTCTCTGTGTATGCGCGTTGCCGCCGCCACCACCACCACCACCACCACCCCCTACTGCTGACGTGCCACACACGTACCTCTTCTTCTCCCGCTGGTGTCCCTCAGTCTTTGCGCTCCATCATCATCGTCCTCGTCCACGCTCAGTGGACATACGAAAGAGGCGCCTCTGCCCTTCGATGCTATCTGGCAGTGCCTCCTCCTCCTCGCCCTCGCACAACGCCATCACACACAGCCAACCATGTCGCTCCCGAGCATGTCCCTGCACTGGAGCGAGGGCGACAACGGCGGCGGTAGCTTAGGCGGCAGCCGCCGCTCCTTCTCGAAAGGCAGCATCTACCGCCACCACTTCCTCAGCCTCGACCACAGCAGCGCCAGGGACGTTGCCGTCGGCCTCTCGCGGGACGTAACGAACGACCGGCGTGCAACCGGAACGAGCGCCGGCTTTGAGTGGCTGCAGCCCTGGCGCACACCACAAGACTGCCGCGAGGGCGGCGTGGCTCTCCTGTATAGTATGCAGGAGGTCTTGGAAAATGTGCGGCGGGCGAGGAAGACGAGCTTGAGTGAGCTCTACGCCGCGCGCGGCGCCGGCAGCCCGGCGGCGTCGACGACGAGCTTGTGCCATCCTCAGCACCTCTGTCCCCCGCGTGCAGCAACCAGTGGCAGCAGCGACGACGCCGAGGGTCGCTGCGGCAGCGTTGGTGAGAAGAGCTCCTGCAGCGCCGCCGGCAGTCGCACGAGTAGTGTCGACCGGCGCCGTCAGCGCGACCGCGGTGAGCGCAACGTGTCTGTCGGAAAGGGCGTGCGGAGCGCTAGCGATGACAGCGTGCAGGGGATCGAGCTTGCAACAGAGGTGGGGAGGGTGGCGTTTTCGCCTCCCCTTCAAACCGCCACGGCGGCGGCGGCTTCGGTGCCGCCGATAGTGCCGGTCATCCCGCGCTTTTCGGAAGTCAAGACGGAGCAGGAGCTGATCCATCAGCGTCAGCAACAGCAGCCGCAGCCGCACCCTCGCAGCGAGGCCGCGAAGCGTAGGCGATGCGCCTTGGCTAACTCCGGTGATGACGACGACGACGCTGCACGCAGTCCCCACCACCCGGACGCGAGCTGCCCGAGCGGCGGGTGCGACCAGACGGCGCGTCCTGGGGACTCGCGGCATCGCCCGGGCATGAGCGTCGAGTGGAGCGGCAGCGACAGCAACGGAGACGAGCCGGAGGCCCTGGCGCAGCGGCGCCATGCTTCGGGTGTGTCGGCGGACGATGATGACGTGGACACATCCAACGTGCATCACGGCAAGGACGAGGAGCGAGACGAGGAGGAAGATCGACTGAGCGAGACCGACTTCGGTGAAGGTGGCCACCTCGCCTGCGTGCCAGGTGACACGCTGCATCAGCGCTACACCCTTCTCAAGGCGCTTGGTGTGGGTCGCAGCAGCCGCGTGTGGCTTGCCGTCGATCTCGAACAGTGCTCCTTGGCGCGTTGCCAGCTCATCCGCGAGCTCGGCGAACGCGAGGTGCGGCGTCTGTTCAGGACATTGGAGCGGCCAATGTTCGTCGCCATCAAGGTGTTTCGCTGCGATCCCGCGTACGCGGACTGCGCCACGTACGAGTTGAAACTCTCAGCGCTCATTCATGAGAACGTAATGAGGCGGCGGCAGCAGCAGCAGCAACAGCAGCAACGGTGGCCTCCCGCACGCGCGTCGCATTCTGCTTCGCTGCCGTCCTCGCCGATCGCGGTGCCGGCGGCGTGCGATGATCCCGGTGGTGATCTCCAGGAGAGCAGCGACGGAGGAGAGAACAGCACGTCACGGCCTTGTGACGAAGCTGCGGTCCGCACGCGCGCAGACCCGACCTCCTCCACACCGCGCAGCGGCCGCATCAGCAACAGCGGCAGCGTCAGCGCTGAGGTGGCGTCGCCTGCGTCGACCAGCGCAACGGCCTTCAGCGGGCGCCTCACGACGGTCCGCGACGCCTTCGCCGTCGAGGGCGCCTTCGGGACGCACCAATGCCTCGTCATGGACGTGCTTGGGGCCGGCGTCGACCGCGCAATCAACGAGGCGCACCTCAACGGCTTCCCTTCCGCTGTCGCACGCTCCATCATGCAGTCAAGCCTGCAGGGACTGGTGTTGCTCGCCGCCTGCCATCTTGTTCACACGGACATAAAACCAGAGAACCTGTTCTTCACAGACCTTGAGGACGACGTCGCGGAAGAGATGCTCACTTTCCAGTCCGCGCAGCTGCATGCGAGTCAGCGCCAAACCCTCTGCAGCAGTTTCGCGCACCGGAGTACGGCGGCATCCGTGATGATGGAGAGGGAAGAAGTGGCCGCGCACGAGCAGCAGCAGCAGCAGCACCATGGCGATGGCGGCACAGCGGAACATACTGGAGTTGGTCAACGCAGCCCCTTCTCTGATCCCTCACTGCCTGATTACACACACGTCGACGAAGCGGCGGCTGACCTGCACACCGTCCACGCTGCCAACGCCGCCGATGCGGGTGCGTCAGGCGATCGCGTTGCCTCGTCAGTCACCACCCTCAGCGCCGTCGCCGGCGGCCATGATACGCTGCACAGCAGCCAAGACAGCATCGCCCAGGTGTCGCGCCGGCCCAACTTCGCACGCACGCCGACCCGGCGCCGGTCAGCGTACGATGTACGCCTCTCTGGCCTTGGGCTGTCGCTTGTCGTTCCACCGTGCTTGCGGCTCGGGGTGCGCGTGCTAGCCAACTACGCTGCCGACGGTGGCGGCATGACGGCCGACGAGCTCGTGCGCCAGGATCCACTGGAGCAACTGCACTGGCTGTGCGCGCAGCAGCAGGCGCGCCTCTTGCGCCTTCCAGGCGACGACGACGACGACGGCTTGGGTAGCGTTGCGGAGCCGTGGAGGGAGGAGCGGTGGAGACTTGCTGGAGCATGTGCGCCAGCAGAGTCGCCACCACCGCCGACGCTGGATATCGGCATGAGCGAGGACTTCATCGACGAGGCAGAGCTACGCGCGCTGGGGCTGCAGGAGCTGCCAAAGAGCGACGCCGATGGAGGCCGGTGTGCAGCGGGCATGGCGCCTGACGAATACGAAGAGGCGGACGTGACGGACTTCGTCGGCGTGCCAGCCGTGGACAAACCAGCAGCACATCATCGGACCACCGTCACCACGGCGGACGTGGGGGTAGTGGGCGGGACGCTGCCGCCGGCCACATGGCGAACGGCAAGTGCTGCCACCCGTGCAGGAGGTGGCCGAAGAACACCGTTGGCCGCGGCGAAGCGAAGGCTTTTCGCGCAGTGCTTCCATGAAGGCTTGGCCACCCCGCGGGACCCAGCAACGGTGCTGACCCGCTGCGAAGGCGTCGCTGCCGCCTCCCCCACGGACAGCAGCAGCAACAGCAGCAGTGGCGCCGCGCCACCAGCAGGTGCGGCGGCGGCGGCGGCGGCGGCGGCAACAGTGCTGCGACGCCTCGAGTGCGAGATTGTTCGCCACCAGAACTACCGCCGTGGCGCCGTCCTGCAGAGTCGTGAGTACCGCGCGCCGGAGGTGCTGCTCGGCGACTTTGTCCTGCCCGCGTGCGATATTTGGTCGATGGGCTGCATCGCCTACGAGCTGGTGAGCGGGCGCTTCCTCATCGACTGCATCGTGGACCGGGAGCGCTTCGCGACGGCACTGTCGTGGCAACAGCAGCAGCGACACGGAAGGAAGGGGTGTCGCGCCCCCGACGACGACGGCGGCGGCGCCCATGATGCGAAGGACCACAGCCGCGACGACGACGAAGATACGCAGCAGCGCCTTAACAAGTGGGACGGGCGGCCCGTCTACCTCGAGGACACGGAGCAGGACCTGGACGTCTTTCACCTAAAGGCAATCATGCGGCTTCTCGGGCCACCGCCGGTGAGCTTCTTGCGTCAGCAGCCGATCGGGCTCTTCATCGACGACTTCTTCGACGAGCACGGCAACTTCCGCTTCTGGGAACGCGGCGAGGCCCAGGAGGCCGGCATGCGTTTGGCAGACCCGTACCGCCAGCTAGAGTTGACGCACTGGGCGGCGGCAAGTCGGGTGTCCGGGGCGAGCGTCGCTGTGGGTTCTGGCGCTGATCGGCAGCAGAGCCCGCCTCTGCCCGAAAGCGTCAGCGGCGTGGCTGCGTCGCTGGACACCGACCCCCCCGGCGCACCCTCCGCTGCCTCGGTAGGGCAGCACGTCGCATCGGCCCAGGCGCGGCGCGACCCACAGGATACGATGAACTACCCCATCAGGACACCAGCCTGGCAAGATGTGCAGGCGATCCTGCGCGAGAAGCTCGGCTCCGCGGAGGAGGCGGCGGACTTCGAGGTGTTCCTCCGCCGCTGTCTCCAGTGGGATCCGGCGCGGCGGGCCACGGCGGCCGAGCTTCTCGCCGACAAGTGGCTTGTCAAGTACAGCGGCGTCGTGGCGGACGCGAGTGAGAGCGACGTGGTGGCGGAGAAGGAGGGCGGTGGCGACTCCGACGGGGAAGAGCGGCGGCTGTAACGGTTGCACTCCGCCAACTCCCAGCAACAGAAACGAAAGGATGACGT
>NC_009386.2:246722-277951 GCF_000002875.2 Leishmania infantum JPCM5
GTGACGCCCCGCATGCCTCTCAAATGAAGGCAGCAAGTTTGCGAGGAGCAGCGGGCGAGAGAGCTGGAAAGCAGCCGCAGCGGCGGCGTAGCTCTGCTGCGGCCGTGCCACACGCGCAACGCATACGTGGTGGCGGCGATGCTGTTGGCACAGGGGCAGCTGCCTCTGGTGACGCGCAGGTGACGGTCATGGCCGCCCATCACCGTCGTGCGGCGAACATCGTCTTCGACGCGACGGGCGATCAGCGCTTCCGTTTCTTTCCCACGACGCGTACGCCACCGGGAACCGGCACGTTGGTCGCGATGGCACCCGTCGCTCGCACATCATCGTCGTCGACGTCGACGACAGTCCTCACAGGCGCCGCGCCGGCCACAAGCCTGGGGAGCTACCACAACTACTATCAGTGCCCTCGGCCGAGCTCGTGCAACACCGTGGGAGGGCAGGTGTCCTACCTCGACCCGGAGGGGCGCACGCTGCGGCGCAAGGCGGATCCGGTGAAGCGCGGCGAGCAGATGCGCCTCTTGTGGGCGAAGGACAGCTTCCTATCGCAGCGGGACCGCCCGCGCGAAGCGTGGCGCACTCGGCAGATTACCATGGCGTATGGCCAGGGTTCCGACGGTGGCGAAATACACCACGGATAGGACTGTTGGCACCTTGCGTGCGTGTGCGTGTGCGTGTGTGTTTGTGTGTATGTGTGTGTGTGCGGGGGGGGGGGGGCATCATCACGCGCATGCGCACGTGTGTGCCTGCCCCGCTGCCCCCTCTCTCTCTCCCGTGCTTCCTTCCTTTTCTCTTCCTCTCGTGGTCTGTGGCGCTGCTTTGGGTCTCGTGCAGCGTTGTCCTGATTTCGGGTCGGGGTGTGCAGATGCCGGTCGTGCAGCCAAGCGCCATCAAGAAGCAAGAAGGGGGTAAAGTAACCGTGATAAGGGCAAGGCGTGGCCCTCCTCACTTCTGTGGGGTTACTGGCGGGCAGTCGCGGCGACGACGGCGGTGGTGGCCGAGATCGTGCGGGCACGCGGGGAAGAGGAGGCTGTACGAAGGATGTGATCCTCCGCTCTCCGCACCCCACCCTACTCCTCCGCTCCATCAGGCGAGAGAAAGGGGGAGGCTGCAGTGGCAGTGAGGGGACCCTCTGACACATGTGCATCTTGTCGAAGTGTGTGTGCTGCTGCTGCTGCTGCTGCTGCTGCCGCTGCTGGTCGCTCTCGCACTAGCCTCATAGAGCACACAAGCGTGCAACGCACATACGCCGCGTACGTGCAACATCGTTGCCCACCATCGCCCCTTCTCCCTCACCTCTCTCTATCTGTGTGTGTGTGTGTGTGTGTGTGTGTGTGTGTCGGCCTGCATGCGTGCGTGTGTTTTACTTTTGGCATCGGCATTCATCTCCTCCGCTCTTGGCACAACTCCGGCTGATCAGCCGACTCTCTCTCTCTCTCTCCCCCCTCTACCTAAGCTGCCGTGATTTATCAAAAGCACGACCACGAGTTTGGTACACACGCGCACAGGCAAGTGAGGCAACATGGTCTGCCCTTTCACCATTGCGATCCGCGTTGGTCTGGTGCTCTTCGTCGCCAAGACGTTGTACGACGCCGTGTGCACGTACCAGCAGAACACAGCATCCAAGTGCGTCAAGGGCAACGGCGACGGCGACAAGCAGAAGCCATCGAACGCGTCGTCGAGGACAGCGGCAACGGCGGTGTAGCCCTCTTCTTCTTACGGGAGCGTGTGCTCCTTCCTCTCTATCTTCCCTCCGGCCCCCTGCGCGCTCCGCGACGGCGTGTGTACTTCTCGATGGCCCCCGTGTGCCTCTGCGCCGACCCGTCACTCAGAGCAACGTCAACATCATGATCATCAGCGTCTCCTGTTGCCCGCGCGCTCTCCCTTCTAGTTCTCCCTCTATAGAGAGAACGCTTCTTCTGGGGGGGGGGGGTTCTGCCCGTGCCCTCGTCTCCTCGGCGCCACCTCCTCTACAAGGCACAGGCGCACACAAGCGTGCGCGTGTCTGCCCGATGCGCATGCGTGAGGGACGGAGCGGGGTGCGTGCGCAGGCACGCTCCGCCGTACATGACGCCCACTGACCCACACACACGCACACAACATACGCCTCTCTTCGCTGTCAGCTGCAGTCTGGCCTTTGGCGAGGGGGCAAGTCCAGAAGCGATGTTGGGATGTGGGGGCGTGTGAACTGGACGGTACAAGACGAGCGTGGGGCTGCTCAGCCCCCAAGGCTGCCTTCCCTCTTCCCCTCCTTCACTTCATTCCTGGCTCTCCACGTCCAGGAACTGCGCCGCGATGACGTCCATTGCGTGGACACGTGCTCTTCCCCCCTCTCATCCGCATATCTACATCTATACATATATATATATATATAGATGTAGATATCTGTGTGTACCACTGTCTACTCTCGGCTGTCATGCTGCGTTGTCGGTCTTGGTGGCGCGCATGGTGGGTGCCGCAGCTGGTACGTTGTTGTGCCTCGCGCTGTGACGGGTGTGCCGACAAGAACAACGGCAGCGAAGAGAAAGCGGGAGGCCTGCAAGAAGACCTCCAATCTGCCTGTGTGTGTGTGTATATATATATATATATGCCATGCGCCACCGCCCTCGTCATACTTCACCCGCTTCCCCTCCCCGCTCCTCTCCCGCACCCACGTCGGCTCAACCCACGAAGGCGCACGTGACCGGAGGCGCAACCGTCCACGCATCCTCCTCCGCATTCCTTTCTGCGTGCTTCATACATTCGGCAAAGTATGCTCCTCTCCCGTCACCCCGACCTGCTCATGTCGCGTGCCGCTTCCATCCCATCGGCCGCGGCGAGGTGGTGCTTGGCGCTTGCGCTGCCCTTGCCCACAGCGTCGTCGTTGTCCCTGCGCAGCGCTGCTACTGTTGTCGAGTCGCATCAGGACGACAGGCCGAGACTCGCACCCGTGGCGGTGCTGTCGGCCATTGCATTGACCAACTCGCGCCGCCTCAGCGCCGCGCCACACTCGTTGCCCTTTCTCTACCGTCGACCCTCTGGCTTGCGGGCGCGCTGTAACAGCGGCAACGGGTGCAGGTCCATTTTGTTAGCACCACCATCGCCAGCGTCTGCCGGTGCGGCTGCCGCATCCGTTAGCGTCACAACCCCGACGCCGTCCGCGCCAGCACCTGCACGGCGAGAGCGCCACGTCTGCCCCGAGTGTGGCAAACGCTTCCTGTGTGAGCCAAACCTTGCCCGCCATCGCGCCACTCGCCACGGTGTGCAAGTCGCGTCTGCGAGCGAGGTGGCTCGAGCTCAGATCGCCGCGCGCAACGCGCGGCTACAGCAGGAGCTTGCCCGCGTGCAGGCACGCGTGAGGCAGCTGCGCGAGGGCAGCGGCACCGCTGCCACAGCGGAGCTCGCCGTCGATGCGGCCAGCGCCTACCCCAGCGCGGTGCTGACCGGGCGCTTGATGGAGATCGACGAGGCGGTAGAGCGGGCGTGGCGGCACAGCGGACGGGGGCTCGGCACCGGCGTATCATTTGTGAGCTGCGTCGGCACCGTGCGCGGTCCAGTGGAAGTCGGGACCCTGCGCGGAGCCACCCCTGCTTCCGCATCTGATAGTCCTGCTGCGGGGCCGCGCGTCCTGCAGTTTGTGCTAGAGGCGCACGGGTACCGGGAGCGCCGCCCTGGTCAGCTGAAGATGTACCGGTCGCACCTCCTGGTCCGCTACGTCGCCTGGCAGCCGTACCACCGCTACGGCGATGACGATGGCGCGGGCAGCGCGGCAGCACCCCCTCCTCCCGCCACCGCGCCGCTCCTCTTCAAGGTGCAGGAGGGCGACCTCCTGCGCGTGCAGGGGCACTACGCGCTGCACAGCAGCTACGACATGATATCGAAGCAGTCCGTGGAGAACGTCGTCTTGGAGGCGGACGCGGTCGGGATGCTGCGGCCGGCACCCGCGAAGGAGGCTTCAAAAGCGCAGAGCGAGAGAGACGGCAGTCCGACGCAGCAGCCGTTTTTATCGGCGCCACCGCCCTCGCGGTACGCTACTACGCCGACGGATGAAGACCTCATCAGCCGTGCCCATGATCGCTGCCCTGGCCAAGACTCAGCGATGTCTGCAGCACCGCCTGCCGCCGCCGCGGCTGTGGCGTCTGCAGACGTGTTGTCGCCGAAACAGCGGCAGCCGATACTGTCGGCCCGAAAGAAGACGACGACGAAGAGGTCAACGACGTCACCGCTCAAACCGCAAGCGCGGTAGTCACGCACGCCCGTGCCGGAGAGGGAAAGGCGGTGGTGGCGACGATGATATGTGGTGCGCGGCCGGCATCGTAAGAGAGGTCCTGTCGGCACGTCTTGCTCTTCTCCTTGCTGAATGGCGCAATGAGTAACGCACCTGTACAAAAGCGAACACGGACACCCTCGCAACCGTCACCTCACGCGCGCAGTTGCGCGCGTGTGTCCAGAGCCCGCTCCACCCCAAGCCGCGCAGCAGCTCTGGCCACCTCTCCCTCCCTCCGCCATGTGTATTGTGCCGCACACAGATGAGCACGATTGCTGCAGCTCCACTCCTCCTCCTCCTCCTCCTCTTTTTTGCCTGTTGCGGCCATCCTACGGTGCATACGCCTGTGCGCGCCGTCGTCGACGTCACTGTCATGATTGTCGTCCACACAACACACGCATATATCTATACATACGCGTGTATATACACGTTACTGCATGGATGCACGCATGCGTGTGTGTGTGTGTGTGTGCGTGCTCTCACAGGTGCAGCGATTCGAGGCTCTTAACTTCGTAAGCGTGATTGCCAGTGCGTCCTTCTATGGGTGTGTGCGTGTGTGTGCGTGCGTGTGCGCGTGCGCTTCTCTGTACGTTCCTGTCATCACGCTAATTTTTGTTTGCGTTGTGGCTCTCGCTCTCTGGACGCCACCACCACGTCCATCTACCCTCCCCCTCCCTCCCCTCTCTGCTGTGCGTGTGCGTGTACGTGCGTGTGTCCGTCTGGCTTTCCTCATGTGACGCACACACACACACGCACACTCGGTACCACCGCCAGTCTTGCAGTCCTCCTCCACGGCTTCTCTCCTCTCACTCTTCACTTTACTGGCTTATCACGGCGGGCGACGTTTTCGGCTTACTTGCGGCGTTGTCCTCCCCCTCCCCTGTTTTCGTTCTTTTCTGTCTCCGTCTTGGGTACGCGCCCCGGCGCTCGGATCCGCTCGCTTCTCCTCCACCGGGGACGTCTTGAGACGGACGCCTCGTCCTGCTCGCGTACGGCGGCGCCGACCCGCGTGCCGTTCTTTGCTTTTTATTTGGGCGTTCGTGTCTTTCCCTTTTCTCTCCTCTCCGCTGGCGTCTGTCGTCGTCGGTCTCGCCCTCTGACAGGCCTGGTGAGGGCGAGCAGCGCCTCTCGAGTTTGCCTGTCTGCTCCCTCCTCCGGTTCGGTCATCAGGGCGCCCCTGCACCGCTCGTGCACCGCACCGCCGACCCTCGCCAGCGTCGTCGTCGTCAGCTCTCTGAGTCCGTGTCCCTCGGGACGGGCGGGGGGGGGGGGGTGTCTGTGAGTAATCAAGTCGTTGTCTAAGTGTAACACGGTGACTCTCTCCGCCTGCGCGCTGGTGTGCGCTGACGACGCCGCCGCCGCCCCCACCACCTCCGCGCTCCCACCCCACACGCACGCGTCTCGCTTGAGGTCCAAGGCCGCTATCATGGACAAGCGCATGTCGCTGTGGCCTGTGCGGATGCGGCTGGGGCGCCGCAGCGACCGGCCACCGGTATTCATGGACGAGCACTACGCGCACTCGGCGCAGCGCTTCCGCTCGCTGCGTAATTTTGTTGAGTTCCTCGACCAGCGCCACACCAACGTGTCGGTCTTCGGCCTGCTCGCGCACACCACCATGGAGGTCGTCTCCGTTGCCTTCTACGTGTGGACATCGCAGGTGGCTGCTGCAACGTCGGTGACCGAGTTCGCGTGGGACCTGCCGGTCTTCATCGTCGAGTTGGTGCTGAGCATCATCTTCTTTCTGGCGTGGGTGGGGCTGTTCTTCTTCGAGCCTGACAAGAAGGCGTACCTGATCTCGTGGCTGTCGCTGGTGAACGCCATGACGAGCATTCCCATGATCGTGATCGGCATCGGCGCGCTCAAGGACTCGAGCTGGCGCTCCGTCTGGGTGCCCATGTACCTCCGCGTGTGGTGGCTTTGTGACTGCCTCAGCGTGCTCATCGACTACCCGCAGATCGCACGCCACACTCCGGAGGTGTGGCGAGAGATGGTCCGCTACTTTATTCGGCTGTTCGCGGTCATGTGCACATGCGTTGGCACGCACCAGATCGTGGAGTCCTGCTCAGGGGAGTACGTGGACTTGTACGACTCCTTGTATCTTATTATCGCCGCCTTCGCCACGATCGGCTTCGGCGACGTCACTGCCTCCACGACACCAGCGCGCATCTTCATGATCGCGTTCATCGTCATCGGCATCTGCTTCTTCCTTCCACTGTTCCAGCGACTCGCTGTGATTGCCGAACGCAGCCAGCTCCACAACACCTTCGGCGGCGGCGGCTCTGCGTCGTGGCTGCGCCGCGGCTGGAAGCACCCGCATGTGATCATCTGCGGGCAGTTCAGCGACCTCTCCGTCGAGCTGCTGCTTAGGAACTTCTACGCGGGCTGGCGCAAGTACCTTGACACATGCATCGTGCTCATGGCGCCGGAGGAGCACTCGCCGGAGGTGCGGCTGACGGCGAACCTGCCGTGGCTGAAGGGCCGCGTGACGCTCATGGTGGGCGACCCCGCGAAGCCGAAGGACCTCGACCGCGCCAAGGCACGCGACGCCGACGCCATTTTTCTGTTCGGCGACTCGCGCTCGACCGCCTACTACCAGGACTACACCATCATTGCGCAGTCCGTGGCGGTGAGCCTGTACGACCGGAACCTGCCGCAGCACCTGCTGCTGCACCGCAACTGCACGGTGAAGCAGATCAGCCCGTACGCGGCGAGCGTGCTGGAGGTGGAGCGCATACTGCACCACCTGTTGGGGCTGTCCATGGCGCATCCCGGCGTCGTGCCGCTCATCGTCAACCTGCTGCGCACCTACGAGTCGCTGCCGTCCGACATCACGCTGTCGCGGCACTGGGTAGAGCAGTACGAGTACTCGCTGCGCAACGACATGTACGGGCTAGAGATTCCGGACGCGCTGCGCGGGCGCGAGTTCCGCGTGCTGGCACGATCCTTTTTTGAGAAGGACGTCACGCTCATCGGCATCCTCAACGCGCGCAGCGTCGTGCAGCTCAACCCTCGCGAGCTCGTGCCAAACGCGAAGAAGCTCATCCTGATCGCGAAGACGATGAAGGTGGCACAGGACGCCACCGACGCCATCGCGCGAGACCATGAGCAGACCTTTGGCGAGGAGATGCTTGCGGCGCCGGACCCTGATGAGCACGACCGTGCGAAGCGGCGACGCGCAAGGTCTCGCTTCCTCGCCAGCCTCAGCAGCAGCAGCAGTAGTAGTAGTAGCGGTGTCGACGGCGATGTTGGAGACCGCAACGGTGCGTCGAAGCAGCGTGGGGACCGGTGGCCGCGGCAGACCGCACACGTCAGCGCGTCGCGGCCCGCGACGCCAACGGCCACGACAACCGACTCGCAGAGAACGCAGCCGGTGCGACCACACGGTGCGGCAGCAGCGCTAGAGAACGGCAACGACCTGGCGCGTGCCTTCCCCAGTGTAGTCTCGTTGCATCCCAGCGGCAGCTCCATCGCCGCTGAGGACGACAGCGGCGACGAGTTTGACGCGAGGAGCCGCGTTGTCGCTGCCGCACCGTCGCCGCCGAGTTCCATGCGCGGACCTCCGGTGCGCAGCGGGGCGCTGATGCGTATCGACGACGCTTTCGACCTCGAGAACCACTTCGTCGTCGTCGACCTGTCCTCCGCCAAGGCCAAGGACGAGTCCAGCCGCTACGCGCAGGAGGCTGTCAACACCGCCGTCGCGCACGACATCTTCCACGTCACAATGCCAGTGCGTCAGGCGTACCCCGCCAACGACATCGTGCTGCTCACCAACGACGTCAGCTTCGGCCCCTACCTCGACTACTACTGGAGCGTGCACCGCCAGAACAGCGCCAACCCTGTCAAGTGCATCAGCGGCTGCGGCCTCAATACCGCCGACCTGCGCCGCTGCAACCTTGAGCGCTGCGCCGGCTGCTGCGTCTTCTACGCCGGCGACATCAGCCGCTCCGGCTCCACCAGCGCCATGTCCATGCTTACCGTGCTGTCCATAAACGAGATCCTGCACGGCATCCCGTCCTTCCCCGTCGTCGTCGAGCTCGAGGGCCTTGCCAACCTGCCTCTGTTCCCGCCGCACGCCGAGGACCCGCGCCTGCGCACGAAGGCGGACATCGACTTTGTGTACGAGCCAAACTTCATCATCGGCAACGCCGTCAGCCGCCTCATGCTGTTCCCCGCGCTGCAGCGCACCTACTTCATGGAGGAGTTCATCGACGTCATGGACGTGCTCATCAGCGGCCACGCTCCCGACACGCCCGCGCTCGCGCGCCTGCCGCTGTCGCTGTGCCAGACAGAGCTCCAGACCTACGAGGACGTCGTCGTCTACTGCCTCAAGTTCGGCTATCTGCCCATCGCTCTGCAGCGCCGCATCGTCGACGTGCGCAACCCGTCCATCGACGGCCAGCGCTTCGTGCTCACGAACCCGCCGCGCGCGCTGCCAGTGAACCAGCAGACGGACCTGCTCTTCTACATCACGCCAGGGTAGGGCCGCGCGGGCGGGCGCGCAGAAGTGGAGCGTCATCAAGGTGTGCGGCTCTGTGACGCAGTGATGGCCACTGAGGCGAGGATCGAGTTGGTGCGTGCGCATAGGTGCGTGGTATGCGCATGCACTTGCAGTTGTGGAAGCTGAGCGAGGCGGGGAGGGGGAGCAGCCTTCAGCATCGCCCTCGTGCCGGTCCTCATCCCGATGTCGCTTCATGCTCCTGCCGCGCATGGACGGGCGTTCTCGCCAATCCGAACATCCGCGGCGGCGGCGGCAAGTACGGCCGTGATCGTCGTGTCATCATGCACCATTGCCTCGGCGACCTCGCCGCTGCAGCGTGGTACCTTCGTGCCTCCGGCGTCGGCCAACCCTTCCACAACGCCGACTAGAGGTTGCTCGAACGGTGGGCCTGCTCATGAGCTGCGCCTCGAACATGGCACCAGACGTTCCCCGCTGCGTTGGGCGCCAGGTCGGCGTGCCGGGCGTGTTTACGTTCTACGGCTTCACAACTGGTCACGCGTGGGTCTCCGCCTACGGTAACCCGGACGCGCAGGAAGCCCACGCGGTTGTGAAGACCGTACAGCCCCGCTTCTCAGCGTGTGGTCGGCGTCGAGTACCCGGCTATCCTTGTCGTGACGGGCCACCACGGTGATCGCGTGGCGCCACTGGCACTCGCTGAAGTACGCAGCGACGCTACAAGGCGCTAGCCCCCGGAGGTCCGACGGCCCCCTTGTGGCTCGCGTCGACGTCTCGAGCGGACGTGGGCAGACGCGTGCAGCACCGCCCCCTTCCCCACAGGCGTCCCTGTGCGCTGTTCTTGTCCTGTTTCTTCTCGCTCTGCCGCACACCTTCCGAGTGCGGCGCCCTGCGGTCCTGTGGGCCACCCGGGCCTTGCGGTCCGCCACCGCCCTGTGGTGGGCAAGAAGGATGGCGCAGGAGGTGGTGGTGGTGGAGCCTTAAAGCATCGGCGGCGACCTGTGGGCCGTACACGTTTGATGGACATCAACACCGCAACGAATAAAAAAAAAATGAAAAGCGCTCAGGGAGGCGGGAAGAGAAGGGGCCGAGCAAGTGCCGCTGCACGCACGCACACACACACGCACACACACGCACACACCTCTCCCTCTCTCCCTGTGTTGCGGCGACGGCGGCGGCGGTGTCGGTGATGCTCATATCTGCCCTTCATAATGTTGCGCATCTATCTTCCCTCCCTCCCTCCCTCCCTCCCTCCCTCTCTCTTCTTGCACACTCTCGTCAACCCCTCCCCCCTCCCTCTGCGGGAGGGTGTGCAGCACGGGAAAGAGGTCTGCACGGCTGCTGCCCCCTCCCCCTCCCACGGGCTGTTCGCCACTGCCGCGTGTTATCGTGCGTTGATGTGCACAGTCCTGCTTCTGTCACCACTGTGCCTTGTGCTCGCTGAAGTCTTTCTCTGTGCGTCTCGCTGCGTGCGTGGAGTGCGCACACGGCCCACATCCTCTCCCTCACTGCCGTGCTCCGCTGCCTCGCGCATCTTGCGCTTTTCGACATACACACGCCTGCGTGCTTCCCTGGTAGCCGTGGCATCACGAGAGAAGAGGGAAGCGTCGTCGATGATGCCGGCGCCAGATGACGCAGCGACGCCCACCACTGCCGCCGCGCGCTTCACCGCCGAGGACCCGAACGCCAGCACGACGACGATTCCAGCCGTCGAGGCATCCGCCGCCGCGACCCACGCCCAGGTGCACCTCAACGCGAAGGTGTTCATGGTCAACCTCGGCCAGGACGTGCAGACAACGGTACTTGGCCGCTTCCGAAACCTGCAGGGCACCATACACTCACAGCTGCGCAACCTGCAGAACAACGTTGCCAACCTGCGCCACTCCACCGGCATCCCGCCCGAGGCGCTGCACAGCCGCTGGGTCTATCACTACAACCACTCTGCCCTCGGCATCCACAGCCTCCGTAAGCTGTTCGACGTCATCGAGCAGCGCTACTCGCACGTGTCTATCCTGCTGCTCTTGTGCAACGTCGGCCTCGAGGCCGCCGCCTTCGGCATCTACCTTCACGTGCAGAACGGCCACGTCACGGAGGACTGGCGCGAGTTTGACTGGGGCCTCGGCTACTTCATCGCCGAGGTGCTGCTCAGCGTCGTCTTCATGGCCAGCTGGATCTCGCTGCTGGCGGTGGAGGCTAAGAAGTGGAACTACGTACTCAACGCGCGCTCGCTCATGAACTACCTCAGCAGCGGCTGGATGCTGCTGCTCGCGCTCGGCGCGCTCCTCACGCTGGACCGGGCCTGGACGCACGTCTACGCACCCATGTTCCTGCGCGTGTGGTGGCTGCACGAAAGCCTACTGTCGCTGCTGAACTACCCGCAGATCAGCGTCTACTTCACCGAGAACCGACTCGAGATGGTGCGCTCCATGATCCAGTGCATCGCCGTCGTCGGCATCAGCGTCGGCATCCTCCAGGCCGTCGAGAGCTTCTGCGGCGACCCTGTCGAGTACTTCGACATGGTCTACATGATGCTGCTGTCCTTCTCGTCCATCGGCTACGGCGACGTGACGCCGCTCACGGTGCAAGGCCGCCTTCTCATGATCATCTTCATTGGTGTCGGCTTCAGCTACTTCGTGCCCATCCTGCAATACGTGGCCGACCTCGGCGTGTACCACCTCTCCTATGCGTACTACACCACGTGTTTCAAGCGCACAGACCACGTCGTGATATGCGGCCACCTCGGCTACAACGAGCTGCGCATGCAGCTGAAGAACGTCTTTGCTGAGGACCGGCATTACCTGAACATGAGCGTGGTGCTGCTGCTCCGCGAGCAGCCGTCCGCGCAGGTGCTGCTACTGCTCAACTCCCCCAAGTACCGCAGCGCTGTGCACCTCCTCGTCGGCGATCCGGGGGTCCCGACGGACCTCGATCGCTGCAACGCGCGCGGTGCCTCTGCCATGTTCCTCTTGGGTGCGGGTACCAACTCCAGCTATTACAGCGACTACGACCTGGCCGCGCAGACCATGACTGTCAACGCGCTCGTCCCCGATCTTCCGCTGTACATCCTGCTGCACCGCTCACGCTACACGAAGTCTTTGATGCCAAGTCGCGCCATCGTGCTGGAGTTCGAGCGACTGAACCACAACCTGCTGGGGCTGGGCTGCGTGCTGCCGGGCATAATACCCCTTGTCGCCAATCTCATGCGCATGTTCGACCCCATGACGACTGAGGCGCTCTGGGAGCTCCGCGACTTCAAGGACCTCCTCGGGCTCAGCGGCAGCGCGGCGAGCTTGCGCGCGATGCGGAAGATGTGGGCGCCCAAACGCCCCATGCTCACCTACGGCTCCGCGACCATCGAACTGGGCCTCGGTGCGGAGCCGGACTGGATGAGCACGTACGAGGCGTCACTCGCACAGCACGTGGACACGGTGGCGGCGCCGCCGCCGGTGCAGCGGGGCCACTACACCGTCGTCCGCCTGGCACGCTTGCTGTACCGCACCGATATAACGCTCATCGGTGTCGTGCGCAGCAGCGGAAGCGGCGACAGTGTCGTCGAGCTGGCGCCACGCGGCTCGCTGGTCGGCGTGAAGAAGCTCATCGTCATCTGCGACGTGCGCCGCGCCGCGCAGGACATCGTGGACGAGATCGTCAACGACGCCACGCGCGGCAGCACCAGCAGCGCCGCGGCCGGCGCACCCGCCATCCGCCCGCCACCGCCGGCCGGCGTGCAGGCCACCGCCGTCACGGTCGTGCCCATCCCCGCCAGAGAAGACGCCGGCGCTGTCTGGAACTCCAGCGCCACGACCACCACTATCGCGCCAACCTCGCGCGCCAGCCAGACGTCGCTGAAGCCAGCGGCGGCACCGGCGCCAGCACCAGCACCAGCACCAGCCACAGCCACAGCAGCAACCGTTATCGGCGCCAGCGCGGTGGAACTGCCGCGGCGGCCGCACCGTGTGGCATGCGAGCGTGCTGCGGAGGCGCGGATGCCGCACAACGACTCGAGCCTCGTGCTCAGCGCCGCCATCGCCACAGAAGACGATGACAAGAACGACGACAACGAAGACGCGCTGATTGGGGCGCTGGCGTCGCCAGTGCTGCTGGACGCGGTGGGTCGCGGCCGCCCGGCTTGCATGGGCGCCAGGGTAGGCGCACCGGCCACGGTAAGCCCGTCCTCACCGGTGGTCGCCGCCTCGCGCAGCGTGCTGCGCGTGGAGCCGGACGTGCGCCACCTCGCCAACCACTACGTCTTCATCGATCTATCCAGCGCACACGAACGCACCAACTGGTCGCGCGAGGCCGCCGTCGAGTCGCGCACCGCCAAGGCGGCCGACTACTACGACATCATGCGCCCGGTGCGCCAGCACGATCCCGACAGCAACATCGTGCTGCTCGCGAACGACACCAACTACGACAGCCTCAACAACATGTGGGAAGAGGAGGACGTCACCGGGTCCCTCATCGTCGTGCAGGGATGCGGCCTCTTCACATCCGATCTGCGCCGCTGCAACGTTGCCAAGGCGGCCGCCGTCGTCATCTTCTCCGCCGGCGATCGCTGCGACGAGCACGGCGACTCGCTGTCCGTACTCGTCATGCAGCTGGTGCGCCAGCTCATCAGCGAGGACAAGCACGGCAGCGCCGCCGACATCCCCATCGTCGTCGAAGTCGATCACGCCGAACTGGTGCCGCTTTTCGCGCCCGCCATGACCGTCGGCAAGGACGTCAAGACGGCGGAGTGGGTATTGGAGCCAAGCTTCATGTCTGGCTGCGTCGTGTGCCGCCACATGCTCGACACAGGCCTGCAGGAAATGTACTTCACTCCCGAGCTGCACGACGTGCTCGAGCAGCTGCTGTCGTCCAAGTCTGAGTCGCTGCTCGTCACCGTCATGGCGCCGGACGCGGCGTGGACCGTCTACGAAGACGCCACGTCGTTCGGCGTCGACAACGGCCTGCTGCCGCTCGCTATCCACCGCTTCCACGAGATGATCAGAGACGACACCAGCGTTTCCTTTCGCTACATCATCACCAACCCGCCGCCTTCCTTCCCGCTGCACCCCGACGACTTCATCTACTGCCTCAAGCTGTGTGACCCGTAGGATGCGGCAGGCCTCCCCACCAAGGCGGCTCGCTCTTGTTTCGGCGCCATCCCCATCCCCCCGCACACACACACACACACGCCCGTCCGTCCGTCTCGTTGTTTTCGTTGGCCAAAGGAATGAAGGCGCCCCGTCGGCCGGCACCGCGCACACCCGGCGGTATTCCCAGCGTAGCCCTTTTTACCGCTGCCCGATCCAGGGGGTGAGCGCGGGGGCGGCGGCGGCGGCGGCGACGAGGGCGTCGCAGGCCATATTCGCCCAACCACGTATCCCCACCAACCACATTTACGACCGCGACCGCTGGGCCCCGCGCGGACTTGGCAAGTGGCCGCCATCGATGAAAACGCACCATGCCTTTTCCCTGGGGGTCCAGAGGCGGGGCCGCGGTGCGCGCGGTCCCCCGTGATCCAACAGCAACCCCTCGCCTGCCTGCGCGACTTCTTGCGGACTGTGCTCTCCTCCTCCTCCTCTTGCCCCCTCCCCCCCCCACCCTCCGCCCGCATACGACACGCCAGGGGGGGGGGCCGCGCCCTCCCCAGGCGGCGTCCGGGCAGCCCCCGCCACCCATACGCGCCGCCAACCCCTGCCCCCCCTAAGCCCGCCCTTTTCTTCTGGCCAGCACGTATTTTTCCCCAGTCCCCTGGCGCAGAAAGTTTCACCTATTCCGTTTTAAGCCCTCGGCCCTTTTCCGCCGCGGGGTTTCGAGTTTTTGTTCCCCTGCCAAAAGGGAGCGCCGCAAGCCCCAGCGACGGTTTCCGAGGCAATCGTCGATTTCCAGAGAGGGTCTGTTCCGGTAAAACAAAAAAAGGCCGGCCGCCAGAAGGCAGCATCACTAATGGCACGATGCGCGCACAGAGCGCCACACGGAAAAAGGAGATTTCACGCGACAGTGACGCGCAGAACGAGTGATCTTGCGCCACCTTTGCCTTTCCCACACCCACGCACCTTCGGAGGCGCACCCGGCCCCGGCAGCCCAGCGCCAACGGCCAGGCTTCCGGAATGAGAGATCAGCGCGACGGAGGAACAAGAGGCCCCAACGAGAAGCAGACGAACGGAACAGGCTGGCAGCCCGGAGGGCCTGTGGTCGAGCAAAAAAAAACACCCGCCGCCATGGCACGCCCCCCTCCACCCAGGCAGCCAAAAGGAACGCCTAGCCTCCCCCCCCCCCTTTTCGCCTTTGCGGCCCGTTTTCTGCAAAGGAAAACGGTGGCAACCTAGCGCGCGAAACGGAAAAAAAAAACCGCTGTCACCGCAAAAACTTGGCAGAGGAGTGCCTAAGACTAAAGGCATCGGGGGGGGGTGGGGGGGGGGCGCCACGCCCTGCCATCGAAAACCCCGTCGGGGAAAACGAGGCCCAGCCCCGGTGGCGGGCCGTCGCCAGACCGCCACCCACATCCCTTTTTTCCCCCGCCACCCTTTGCCCCAAGTTCGGAAAGCCGGCGGGCGAGCCCACCCGACCGGGGCCCCACACCAAAGAGAGGGCAAAACCTTACAGCCGAAACCTTTACAACTGCACCACGTTTTTACCCTACATCTTCCAGGCTGGATTTCCGCCCCGCAGCAAAAGGGACTTGGGGGGGGGGGGGGCGCTCTGCGCGCGGTTCCTTTTGTGGCGGGGGCGCGGGCCGTGGCCGAGACACCCCCCACCACCACCACACCCACAAAAGCCCTGGCGCCTGGCCCTTTTACTCGGCGACGGCGGCAGACCTTACCACCGGCCACGACCCCCCCCGAGCCCAACGGGATGGTTCCGCCAAGCCTTTCCCCTTGCGCCCCGCAGGCTTGAAACCCAACCAAAAAAAAAACGCGGACACACCCTTGGCAGCGAACAGGGGACGAAGCGGGCCATCTGCCCCCGGGCAAAAAAAAAAAGCAACCCCGGCAAACACACATCGCATACACGAACATACCCGGTACGGCGCGCCCGCCCGCCCGCCCCCCCCCCCGGCCCACGAAAGCGACCGCCCTTTGATCAGATCACCATGGAGCTCTACGCCTCCGCTTTCGAGAAGGGCATGGCGGAGAAGATGGCAGAGATCAGGCGACCAAGCCCAAACCTGACGAGCCCACCCTCGAAAACACGGTTGCGGCACTGGGGCGGGGCGGGGCGCCGCTTGGGCGCGCACGTCTGGCCTTCCAAAACCCCTGCCCCGCAGACGCAAAACCGGAAATGCAAAATCCGGAGCAGGCCCACGCCCCAAAGTTCTCCGCCCACACGGACAAGATCTACCCCGATGGCGCCTTTTACAACCGCATCAAGGCTGTGCACGACGAGCGTTCCAGCCTCGCTGGTGAAGACTTGCGGCTGGTTTGAAAATACGCCGAAGGGTTTCGCAGGGCCGGCGCCGGCCTTGGCAACGCAGCGAAGGAGAAGCCGAGGCAAGCGAACGAGCGCCCCGCCAACCCCAAGAGCGGTTTTGCAGAAGGGGGACGGACACACGGGGGACCGCGCTGCTTGTTGTGGGTGGCGCCGCCCGGGCTTGGGGGCCTCGGCGTGGTAGGGGCCACGCGCCCCAAGAAGGGGGCAAGGAACGTTTGCTATACGGAAGGAAAGCGTTTATTAACGCAAACGGGGCGCCGCAGCAGCCGCTAGCGTCTCTGAGAGGCCGCGGGGGGCACCACAACCCGTTTTAGGCAAGGGCCCAGCGCGCCGGACGCGGTGACGCGAAGGACACAAGCGCCACCACCGTGGAGATTGCGCAGCTGCGGCTGAGAAAGGCAAAGCTGCTCGGCAAGAAGAGCTTTTCCGAGCGGCAGCTGCAGAACCAGATGGCCGGCCCGGCATCCGCGGAGGCCTTGCTGCGCGATATGGGCGATGCGGCGGCGTCGAGGGTGAAGAGGGAGGCGGCTGGCATCAAGCAGGTGATTCGCGAGGAGGGTGGGGACTTCGAGCTGGCGCCCTGGGACTGGAGGCACTGCGCGGAGCGAGTGCGCAAGCCGCGGCACAACCTCGACGATAACGAAACGAAGCCGTACTTTGAGCTGAACAACGTGCTTGAGCGTGGCGTGTTCTACACGGCGGAGAAGCTGTACGGTGTGACGATGCAGCGGCGCACGGATCTGCCGGTGTACCACCCCGACGCGATGTCGTTTGAGATGTTTGACTGCATGGGTGAGTCACTCGCCATTTTCTGCCTTGACCCTTACGCGCGCGCAAGCAAGCGTGGTGGTTGGTGGATAACCTTCTATGCTCGCCAGAGCCCCCTCCTTGGCCAGAATCCGGCCGTGCACATTGTACTAAACGTTGTGAAGCCGGCTGAAGGCAGGCCAACCTTGCCGAGCCGCAGCGACGTGACGACGCTCTTCCATGAGTTCGGCCACGGACTGCACGGCATGCTAAGCAACCCCAAGTACTCGACTCTTTCCGGCACAAGCGTCGCCCGTGACTTCCTCGAGTTTCCATCGCAGATCAACGAGCACTGGGCAATGTACAACGCCGTGTTGAAGAACTACGCCATTCGCTACGAAACCAAAAAGCCGATCCCGCAGGCGCTGGTGGATCGCAAGGCGGCCGAGACATACGGCGCGGTTTCCACACCATCGAGGTGGCCAAGGCGGCGTACCTCGATCTCTGCTGGCACCTGGTTGCGGAGGAAACGGCTGCGCCACCACAAGCGCAGGTGGAGGAGGCGGCGATGAAGTCCTTTGGTGTTGGGATGACCGAAGTGCCGCCGCGCTACCACAGCGGGCACTTCATGTACACTTTCTCTGGCGGATATGCGTCGAACTACTACGTGTACCAGTGGGCGCGTGTGCTGGACTGCGACGGGTTCGAGTGGTTCCTGGAGAACGGCGGGCTGACGCGCGAGAACGGTGACCACCTGCGTGCGTGCGTGCTCTCTGTGGGCAACTCTGGTGGACGCGAACGTTGCGTACGAGAAGTTCGCCGGCCGCAAGGCAAACACGAAGGCGTTCTTGCGCATCAACGGCCTGCTGGACAAATAGTCTCGTTGGTGCTAGTGTGCGCGCAACTCCGCTCTTATCTGTTATTTTTCTCTTTGGGGCGTTGTTGGTGCTCCGTGCGTGTTCGCCGCTAACGCGTCAGCGTTGGTACGGTTGGGGTTCGGCATGAAGCCGGCCACCCCAACCCGGCGTCCCAGCTCCACACACCCCGATGGGGGAGGCCGAAAGCCCGCGAACATCCCTTTCGGGGCGGGCGAGCGCGGCGTCGGCCCCGGAAGAAAGACCCTTTTTCAGCAGCATGGCCGGGATGGGGGCCTTGGCCGCCCCCCATTTATGCGCCGCCCCGCCCCCGCCCGCAGCCACGCGCGGCGCCATCACCCACGCGCGCGTTTGGTGGCCAGACGCTTGCGCGCGGCGCGGCGGTGCAGAGCGTAGCCTGGGGCCTATCTTAAGAGGTGCGAAGCGGGGTGTACGCGGTACGCCAAAAGAAAAGCGCATTCTCCACCATCGGGGCGTCTCGGCGATGACCTCGTCGTGTGGTGTGTGCTTTCCGCGATACATTTTGCTGTGAACGCGTGCGCTTCTTTCAAAGTAAAATGGATTTAGGCACTATGCCCTGACACGCCAAGATGGTGGGGTGTCCATCCTCGTCCGCGATGGGGCGCGGTGGCCGCCGGCACGCGTGCTTTGCGGCCCGGCTTCGGGCTTGTCTGCCACACCCTGACCCCCGCCTGACTAGTTGACTGTGAAGATGGTCGCCTCGTACGCGGCAAAAGGCCGGCACGTCACCCCGTAGATGCTGCCGCCGATGTCCGCCAAGATCCCGACCGGCGCACTGGTTATGTTTTCCATGGATGCGAGCTTCAACAGTCTCCTTTCCGACGTCTCTCAGTCGCCGGGGGCGCATGGCGAACGCCTAGCGCAGCGGGGTGCGGATATGAAGCTGGGGTGCGTCGGCTCCGGCGCCCGGCGTGGGGTTCGGCGGGGGATGTTTGGTGCGGTCATGGGCGGCCCGGTTCGCCCCAGACAGCGTTTGCGCACGGGTTCAAATGAGCGCAGCGTGCTTGGCCAGACCCTGGGCGGACCGATCGCCTTCGAGTCCCGCCGCCTTCACAGCTGGAAGAAGGCGGGCTGGCTGGGGTTTCTGCGTTGCGCGTGTCGCCGCTTACGCCTGGGAGGCCACCGCTTTGAGGACTAGAGTTTGGCCAACGCGGCGAAAAACGTTTCCGGATCGTTCGCCATTGCCTGTGGCGCAGGCGGTCGCACCGGCGTCGCGTAACCCCGCGCCCCCGGTCGCACACTGCGGGCACTTCCCCCCTACGTACACGCATCCCCGTGCACACGCTGGCCGCGGATGTCGCGAAGATCACCCGTGCCGGCGTCAAGCGCGATGTTTCCCCGCGCGGTTGCGAAGCGCACCCTCTTTTTGGCGCCGGAGTTCACCAGGATGAGGAAAGCGAATACCAGGTGCCGTGGCCTGCCCCTCGCTTGGCGGCTTGCCCCACTGCCGCCGTCGACGCCGGAAGATCGCCATGGGCTGGTTGCGGGACACGCGACCCCCCCCCCACTTGGAGCCAACAGCCGCTGTCAGCTGGCACATCGCCAAGCCTTTCTACGCCCACCGCCCGCGGGTCTTCCCTTTGATGGTCGTCAGCGGCGCCCCATCGAACGCCAAGACCCGGATCAACGACCAACCCGCGATGTGCGCCAAGCAATCGGCGCGGCACGTCGGCGCGCCCACCTTCATATGACCCCGCCCCCCCGCCACCGCTTTCCCCCTTTTCTCCCCAGCGGAGCTCGAGAAGGCGTTGCGCGAAATGCGTCTCGGGCCCGCCCCCGGTCCGGCTCATATGCGCTTCGGGGCAATTTGTGAGCTCCCCCATGTGGGGCTTTGCCCGCTGCTCACGCTACAAAGCCCATCGGTTGTCCGTGGTCAGGTGCCCGATGCGTGAAGGCTGGGCACGTTCACCTCACACCGAAGGCGGGCAAACCTCGCAAAGACCTCCTCCCCCACAGACCCGTTACGCTGACGAGAAATTCGTGCAAGATCCTAGAACGCATGACCCCCCGATGCATCCAGACCACCCATTGAGCCCAGGGCACCCCCGCAACAGACGGGCTTCCGCTTGCAGAGGTCTGCGCGGGACCCCGCGCTGTGTCTGGCGTCGCGCATTCTTTCCCGAGAGCGGGGGACAAGGCGGGCGTGGCCCTGATCGGCAAACCCCGGGGTTTTCACCCATTAGACCACCGCCGCCCCACTGGCACGCCGGGGCGCTACGGGGCGCGCCCGTGGCGGATCTTTCGGGATTTGCATTTTATCCCAGCCAGCGCCCCCCGCGCGCAGGCGCACAGCCCCAACCCACGCACCGCCCGCCGGCCCGCGGTGCCCAAAGGGAACCGGTCCTCTGCCCTTTACCCATCGTCATCGCGACGAGCCCCCCCAAGAAGGCGCCCCAATACGCCCTTAGGGGGTGAACACGCCCCCTTTGCCGATGATTGCGCCACCATTACGCGTGGCTCGGCACACCCTCGAGGCCGCCCGGGGCGCCTTTGCGGGGTGGGAAAAAACCGCCTCATGGAACCCAGGAAACCCCAAACTGACTACACGCTGCTGTAGTTAACGCGGCTTGGCAAGCTCACACTCACAGCGAGCGGGGTCGCCAGCACGGAGGACAGGCGCCCACGTAGATCGGACCTTGCGCGCCGAGCGCCTACGCCTGCTGCGGCCCCGTGCCATCGCGCCGCCTTCCTTGGGGCCCGGAAGGGGAACCAAGCGCCCCCCCCACCCAGCTTTTGCCCACCCCCGCCGCCCCTTTGATACCGCAGCTTTGCGCGCGGAAAAGCCCCCGACCCGCAGGCGCCTTTAAAAAGCCCCAGCGCAATACTGCAGGGGTGGTTGCCGGAATCCCAAGCGGCGCCCCACGTGCCCCGCGCTACACCGAAAAGCCAAATTTGAAAAGCTGGACGCCGAGGCGCCACCACGATGCCCACAAGACCACTTGAACGTCACCGCAAAAGGGGGTATGATGAGTGACCTCGCTCGGCAGATGTTCCCCCCCCCCACCCGATGCACGACTAAGTGGGTGCCGCCACGCCCTTCTAAAGCACCTTTGACGGGCTCGACGGTCGACGCCCCGCGACTTCCCTTCGACTCGCCGAACGCCCCTTCTTCCACCTAACCCTGAAAGGCTGCCCATCAGCCGACGACCTCCCGACAAGAAGCAAGCCGCCGACTACGCGCTCTGGGCTGACGGCGCCTTAAAGCCAACGTTCGGCTCTGGCGGGGTATCAATTCTTGAACACCATCGCATACGCATTGCAAAAGCCGAGGTTGCAGCAGGGGAGCGGGCGCGCAGCTACCGGGAAGAATTCGTCGCCTTGGAAGCTGGCCTACGCGTCCCGCCCCCCCCCCCCATGCCCACCCTTAACCCCCATACGAACGCGGCCGCGGTCTTCACAGACTCGCTCCCTTTCATGAAGGCCCTGAACATCGGGCCGGTGACGGCTTTGGACGGCGCACTCAGGCCCATCTGGTGGCTCATTCTTCACCTTGCAAAGCGCAAGATGCGACTTTCCTTCCAGTTTGCCTTTGGCCACGCAGGTATTTCTCAGCGCGGCCGCGTCGACGAGCTCGCGAAAACAGGCTGCCGTCTCCCTAAGAACGTTTCAGCCTAGACCACGGACATCTTCAGCATCGTCCGACGCCTGAAGGTCCATCAAGACCTCGCCGTGCTACAAGATCCTCCCCGCGCAGCGCCAGCGACTCCTCGGAGAAAATCCGTTTAACCCCACGTGCCCCCACCCCATTCGCCACGGGCAGCCCGTAGCGGCACACTTTCGATGTGACACGCCCCGACGCTTCCGATGGCTTCACAGCCTGATCCACCCTGAAGAAGATATGCGATGCCGATGGTGCCGACCAGACGCCGACACCCCCCCCCTGACGACGCTATTGTGGACCCACCGCAAACCCACCGACACACACATCCCGCTTCCTGTCACCGCAACCCTCTCCTCCCCTTGATCCGCGTCCGCACCTCCGACCCAAAGTCTCGCCGGGGCTGCCCCTTCAACGCCCCTGAAACGAACGCCCCATTCGATTCGCCGCCCTTCCGGCGTTCTGCCCCGTCTACCCCGACGTTCTCGCTCAGCGAAATAGTCTTTGCAGGCACCTGAAGGCTGCGCATCGCATTCCTCAGCGTCAGCCCCTCTTCAATAGTGCTCGGACCGTTTCTGCAACCCCAGAGGGGAGTGGTGCGAATACGCTGCCCCCACCGCGCGTTCCACACCTGCGGCCGCGTCGCTGTCGACGCGCGCTTGATTGACACGCACCTGCGACAACGCTTTCCGTTCCCAGCCGCCGTCACGACCGCCCCTGCGCCGGCTTTTGCCCTTCTCCCTGCGGCAGAACCGCCGCCGCATAGACCTTCGCTTCCCTCGGTGTGGGAAGAAGCATCGCCGGAAGCGTTCGCCGTTCGGCCGTCACCGGTGGCCCCTCCGTCCCCAACCCCGCGATCAGGCCACACGCGCCACGGTTACCCCAGCCGCCGAAAAACCCCACCCCCGGCAATGCCCTCTCTGTGTCCACACCTTGCTCCCCCAAAATTACTTTCGTCACTGCGAACCGCTCCGTCGTTTTCTGCCCCGCTTCGTACGCCCGCCAGACCCGGGCCCCGAGCGCCGCAGCCACCTCCGCCCAGCGGGCCGCCGCTGGAGGTGCCCCCACCCCCCGCAGGTGTACCGCAGGTATTCGATCCGCCGACGTTGCCGCAAGGTGAATCCCGTTGCATCGGCCTTCTCTTCCCGGGGGCGGACGGTGGCGCCACCCGCTGCCCCTGAGACACGCCCCTATCCGTTGCGGAGCCCCCCGCCAATCATCCCGGCCGTGTGGTCTGCCCCGCCTGTGGGATGCCCGTTGTGCGTTTTCGCCTTGGCGCACGCCACCGGTCGGCGCACGCGACCCTTTTCCCCCGGACAGAAAGGTTGGCCACGACCCGGTCGAACGCCGCGCTGTTGGGATGATGCACGCCGTGCCCGCCCCCACCGTCTTCGTGTCTACTTAAGGGCTGGCGAACTGAGGGCGCACCAGGCAGAGAAACATGCTCGCAGCCCCCGCCCCAGCGCCGAGCCCTCATTCTACTTCCAGTTGCGCTCAGCTACCCATTTCGTGCGCTCCAGACTGCTATTCCATGTATGCGAGCACCACCCGAAACACCGCGCAGGCATGTTCACAGAGAATGGCGTGCTTAGGACGCCAAAGCTCCGCCACCCAAAACGCCACAGCGCACGATATGCCTCAGCACCTTCACCATCTCCGCCCCGTTCACGGCCCACCCCACCCGCGCCAAACGGGGCTGGCGATCTTGCAAAAGCCTCGCCGTGGGTGCGTGACCACCGCTGCAAGGAGTTCCCCGAGCGTCTACGGTGTTTCCCGGGTTTGGAAGAAGAACAACGTCGTCACGGAATTGCCGGCGCCAGCGCTGCAAAGGTCGCCTTTGCTGCCCCCCATGCTCAATTTCTCTGAGAGCCGTTTGGGCTGCCCGGCCCATTCCCGCCCCCGCCCGGGGAGGCACCCGACCCGTCCCCACCGCCGGCGCAGACCGTCCAAAGCGCCCGCCCCTCATTGTTTCGAGATTATGCGTTGCCTCGGCTTTGCGCTCCGACAACCCAGAGGGGGGTCCGCTTCCGGCGAAAGGGGCGCGTGGGCCATCGGAAAGAAGCTTCCGCGCACAGGGGGCTGTGTCGCTGGCAGGGGTGGTGCCCTCAAATTGCGCTTCTTTGCGGCGCGCAAAAGCAGAAGAGCTTGCTCATGGGGCGTCAAACGGTCATGGGTGCGTGCCTCGCTTCCGTGGCGCTCGGGGTGGCCATTCCTAAACAAAAAAAGGTCTGGGGTTCTGTAACGAAAGCGTCCGAACGCCGCCCTCAATCGCGCGCTGAACTTCACGCGGCGGTCGACCTTGCAGTCGCGACTCCCACCGCCGTCTCTTTCACTGCCTTTCCACCACGGCATCTTGTGCATTAAGCTTCCTTCTGCTACTTTTTCCATGTGTGCCAGCGTGTCGGCCAGCGTATCCGTGCGGCCGCCTTCGCGGCCTCGCTTTCAGAACCGTCTACAGGAGGTGTTTGTGCGCCCACCCACGCGAAACCACGCAGGACCATGCGCTATCCTGTCTGCTGACTTCTCCACCTCCTGGAACTGCCGCGTGCTTCGCATTGTCCGCGTCAGAAGAGATTTCGCCGCTACGCGCCTAGTGTTCGGCCCTGGCACTCGCTTTTCTCTCTCTGACTCTTCCCCCTCTCTCTTGTCTTTTTCCGCCCCACCCCTTTCATCATACGCGTACCCCGCCGCTCCGTTTGATACGCTTCCCTCTTTCCTTTGAATCCCTTCCCTTTCTTGATCGCGCCTCTCTGTGTATGTGTGCTTTCAAGTGCGAAGACTTCTTACCAATCCGTTGTCGCTTCATTATTATCGGCAGGTGTTCATTTCAGCCCGATACCTGTCGTATTTGTCTTTGACCCCCAGCTCTCACCACCCCCTTCTCCAAATCTGTTTCAGTAACTTTTTTGTGCGCTCGTCAAAAGCAAGACGATGTACATCAACCCCGCCAAAGGCGCGACTGGCTTTATGACCGCTGTTCGCCCTCCGCAACGCAAACTTACATCAACGCAGGCCATATCCTCAGCGCGGAACGGTCCAACAAGCCTCCACCCATCCCACTCACTCTTCTTTCCGCCGTCCTCCACCTCTGTACTTCTAATTACTCATCTCCGTTAACCACCTCTCTCCTTCATCTGCTCATAATCATTCTTCGTGGGTGATGTAGCCCCCCCCCCCCGCACGCTTTCAAGATGCAGCAATTTTGCCCTCACATCGCAGGCGCCGCTCCCACACACTGCCCGAGCCCGTATCCTCGCACTTCCTGTCAAACTCGCGTGCGTCGATAATTCGCTCATCGCTGTGCACCACCCCTCGGCGCCTGTTTGTGTGTCCGTTTCGTAGGTTGGTTTCGCTCTCTTATAGATCAGAATATCTCCATACAAGCCGTCAGAACAACGAAGCCGCCCCCCATCACTGCCTCCCTCTACGTACACCGTTGTTGCCTTTTTTTCGTGGCTGCAGAGTAACCTGTGCATCTGCGCAGACATACTCGCCCACCGCACACAGACATCGACAGACACACGAACCGAAAGAAACGCACGTGCCGAGAAGAGCAGACAGGCGCACGTGCCTTCTGTGAGAATCTCCCACTGCTCATCTTCGGTTCCCCTCTCTTTTCCCCTGCATCGTTCTCTCCACGGGTGTACATCTGCGCGATCTCGTCGTTCCTCCAGTCGTAGTGAAGTCTCGTCTCGCCTTCGTCTTGCTCCGCATATCGTCGCCTTCCTCCTTTGGCGTTATTACTGTCCCGCTCGTCAAATAAGCTCGACATCTGTCCTCCGTGATTGTGCGAGTGCCTTTCTCTGTCTTCACTTCCTCGGTGCGTCTGGTGGTGGTTGCGCCTCTTTTTGAGATTCCTGTAGTTGTCACCTCGTTTCAAATTGTTTTCATGTTTTGCAGGTATAGATCCTTGTGTGTTTGCACGCCTTCCGTGGTTGCTGTCGTTACTGCGTCGGTTGGTTGCAGACACCTCTTTCCGTCGACTATATCTTTCTTTCTTTCTCCCTCGTCTTTTACATCTACTCCCATTCGTTCTCTCATCTCCCTATATATTTGTTTTTCCCACCCGCGGCTCTTCCTCTCCCTCACTCCCTCGGTGCGTGTGGTGGTGGTTGCGCCTCTCTTGTCGATTCCTGTAGTTGTCACCTCGTTTCAAATTGTTTTTTCGAAAATCAAGCGTGTGTGTTTGCACGCCTTCCGTGGTTGCTGTCGTTACTGCGTCGGTTGGTTGCAGACACCTCTTTTCGTCGACTATATCTTTCTTTCTTTCGCCCTCGTCTTTTGCATTTACGCGAATTCTCCCCCCCTATATATTTGTTTTTCCCACCCGCGGCTCTTCCTCTCCCTCACTCCCTCGGTGCGTGTGGTGGTGGTTGCGCCTCTCTTGTCGATTCCTGTAGTTGTCACCTCGTTTCAAATTGTTTTCATCTTTTGCAGGTATAGATCCTTGTGTGTTTGCACGCCTTCCGTGGTCGCTGTCTTTACTGCGTCGGTTGGTTGCAGACACCTCTTTCCGTCGACTATATATTTCTTTCTTTCGCCCTCGTCTTTTACATCTACTCCCATTCGTTCTCTCATCTCCCTATATATTTGTTTTTCCCACCCGCGGCTCTTCCTCTCCCTCACTCCCTCGGTGCGTGTGGTGGTGGTTGCGCCTCTCTTGTCGATTCCTGTAGTTGTCACCTCGTTTCAAATTGTTTTTTCGAAAATCAAGCGTGTGTGTTTGCACGCCTTCCGTGGTTGCTGTCGTTACTGCGTCGGTTGGTTGCAGACACCTCTTTCCGTCGACTATATCTTTCTTTCTTTCGCCCTCGTCTTTTGCATTTACGCGAATTCTCCCCTCCCCTATATATTTGTTTTTCCCACCCGCGGCTCTTCCTCTCCCTCACTCCCTCGGTGCGTGTGGTGGTGGTCGCGCCTCTTTTTCAGAGTCCTGTAGTTGTCGCCTCGTTTCAAATTGTTTTTTCGAAAATCAAGCGTGTGTGTTTGCACGCCTTCCGTGGTTGCTGTCGTTACTGCGTCGGTTGGTTGCAGACACCTCTTTTCGTCGACTATATCTTTCTTTCGCCCTCGTCTTTTACATCTACTCCCATTCGTTCTCTCATCTCCCTATATATTTGTTTTTCCCACCCGCGGCTCTTCCTCTCCCTCACTCCCTCGGTGCGTGTGGTGGTGGTCGCGCCTCTTTTTCAGAGTCCTGTAGCTGTCGCCTCGTTTCAAATTGTTTTTTCGAAAATCAAGCGTGTGTGTTTGCACGCCTTCCGTGGTTGCTGTCGTTACTGCGTCGGTTGGTTGCAGACACCTCTTTTCGTCGACTATATATTTCTTTCGCCCTCGTCTTTTGCATTTACGCGAATTCTCCCCTCCCCTATATATTTGTTTTTCCCACCCGCGGCTCTTCCTCTCCCTCACTCCCTCGGTGCGTGTGGTGGTGGTCGCGCCTCTTTTTGAGATTCCTGTAGTTGTCACCTCGTTTCAAATTGTTTTTTTCGAAAATCAAGCGTGTGTGTTTGCACGCCTTCCGTGGTTGCTGTCGTTACTGCGTCGGTTGGTTGCAGACACCTCTTTTCGTCGACTATATCTTTCTTTCTTTCGCCCTCGTCTTTTGCATTTACGCGAATTCTCCCCCCCTATATATTTGTTTTTCCCACCCGCGGCTCTTCCTCTCCCTCACTCCCTCGGTGCGTGTGGTGGTGGTTGCGCCTCTCTTGTCGATTCCTGTAGTTGTCACCTCGTTTCAAATTGTTTTCATCTTTTGCAGGTATAGATCCTTGTGTGTTTGCACGCCTTCCGTGGTTGCTGTCGTTACTGCGTCGGTTGGTTGCAGACACCTCTTTTCGTCGACTATATCTTTCTTTCGCCCTCGTCTTTTACATCTACTCCCATTCGTTCTCTCATCTCCCTATATATTTGTTTTTCCCACCCGCGGCTCTTCCTCTCCCTCACTCCCTCGGTGCGTGTGGTGGTGGTTGCGCCTCTCTTGTCGATTCCTGTAGTTGTCACCTCGTTTCAAATTGTTTTTCAAAAATCAAGCGTGTGTGTTTGCACGCCTTCCGTGGTTGCTGTCGTTACTGCGTCGGTTGGTTGCAGACACCTCTTTTCGTCGACTATATCTTTCTTTCTTTCGCCCTCGTCTTTTACATCTACTCCCATTCGTTCTCTCATCTCCCTATATATTTGTTTTTCCCACCCGCGGCTCTTCCTCTCCCTCACTCCCTCGGTGCGTGTGGTGGTGGTCGCGCCTCTTTTTCAGAGTCCTGTAGCTGTCGCCTCGTTTCAAATTGTTTTTTCGAAAATCAAGCGTGTGTGTTTGCACGCCTTCCGTGGTTGCTGTCGTTACTGCGTCGGTTGGTTGCAGACACCTCTTTTCGTCGACTATATATTTCTTTCGCCCTCGTCTTGTGCATTTACGTGCATTCTCTCATATCCCTTTTTTTGGTCAGATCGGAGCCTGACGCTGTCTCGCGAGGCGCTCTTGGCGGTGTGCTCTGTCGGGTCTGCCGTCTCCGTTGCTCTTTTTTTTGGCGTCGCAGACGCTTATGGTGTTGCTACCTCTTTCCGTAAAGTGCAGAATCTCGGCGTACTTCGAGAGCGACAGATGAGGAATGATGTGTGTGTGTTGTCGACGTGGATGTTCTGTATCTAACGAGCTATCAGGTTTTTTTTTTCGGCCGCGTGTGTTTTAGAGCTATATTTTTCCTCTCTCTTTCTATAAACCGCTGTGGGTCGGAGATCGATATGCGGGTTGGGAAACTGTATAAGTGTGTGCTTAAGTGTATATTTGTGGGTGGGTCCGACGGATTTGGTTCTTCCTATTTTCCTGGGGACGTTGGTTGCTCTACGTACGGTTTGGTGGCGTGGCGCTAGGGGTGTGTGGCGCTGTGGATGTTGAATGCTGGGGGCGCGTGTTCAGGCGTGCGCGTGCGTGGTGAAGTGAAGAGGTGGAATTGTGTGGGGGAGGAGGTGTGCTTCGGCTGGTTGTCGCCCATAGCAGCTTGTATGGGAGAGCAGCAAGAACTGTTGCGTGCCTGAAAACAAAATGAACAGAAAGGCTGTCGGCGGGCTTCTCTTTGGCTTTTCGAGTCTCAATCGATGAGAGTGAAGTGGGACGCTGCGCATGCGGCTGCTGACAAGGGAGTGACCCAGGCCTCGTCAGCCGCTCTCTCCCCTTTTCTCTCCCTGCCTCGGAAGTGTCCAGCGCCGGTGATGTCGTACATGTCTGAAGAGGGTTTCCTCTGCATGGCTCCTCGAGGCGCCCATACATGTCGACATGTGGACAAATGCACAGCGATACACATACGCCTCCTTCCCTCAACCCCGAGTGCGCTCCCACCGGTCACCAGCGGTGCTTCACACAGCCACTTCGGGAAGCGGAATCGAGGGAGCGCGGCGGACGGCACACCCACGGCTTGTCTGCGTGAGTGGCTGCGTGGTGTTGCTCTGTGCCTTGCACACCGCTGTTCTCTTTCTTAGCTCGCTTTTCTTGGAATCGGCGAAGTCTAGGCTGGCCAATGGCTGGGTAGCCGGAAAGTTCGACGCGCCGCCGTGCCGCGCCTCTTCTCCAGCGAGGAACATGGGTGCTGAAGCGGGATGTGCACCTGCGGCCAGGATGGACTCCGCAGTGTCATCGCGGCGAGAGCGGGGCCGGCAGATGATGTGCGGGAGCAGCGGTGCTGCTCGGCCCGCGAGCAGTGCACTTGGAGCGGCTTCGCGTCTGACAGTGGCCAGCAGTGCCGATGAGGGCGCTGCTGCCGCACCTGCACTGGCGCTTCATGTCCACGATTCCACTCGCGCGAGTTCGAGGCGCTGTATTCGTAACGACGTCAGTTGAGTTGCCCAACCCCAAGCTCGCTTCTACCTACAGGATCGATGGCGTCGCTTCGCGCCCTTCTGCAGAGGGACGCAGCACACACATCTCGCAGCACTCGGGTGGTACGGTGCCCGCGCGTGCGACGGCACACGGGGCTTTTCCTGCTCCTACACCGGCGCGCGCTGTGAGTGCGTGGGGCTGCTGCGTGATGGCCGTTGGCGCGGGGTGGCGCCCCCCTGATGTCTCCCCCTCGTCCGCTGCTTCCCGTGGTGCGGCGGTGCCAATAACGTTTCTTCACATCCGCCTCCTTCAGCGAGTCCTCGACAACGGAGAGGACGACGACACACGATTGCGCGTGCTTGGAGGTTGCAATGCTGGATGGCGCGACGACAGCGGCGGAGTCGCAGCCCATACGGAGGGCGAGGCTGCGCCGTCGGAGGTGCCGCCTCCGCGGTCCTGAAGCGGCGGCCCGCAAACAAGATGTTTCTTTTGATGCGTGGGCTGATAATGCGTGTTGGCGCGTGCGTATACCGATGCACGGCCTATTTGTATGAGTGCATTTATGTGTCGGTGATCCTTTACACGTGAGGCTACTTCTATTTCTGTGTGTTTTGTTACGACCCCGTATGTGTGTGTGCTTGTTCATGGTGGACGGGGCCGTCCGCAGGTACAGAGACCACCTTATCGTGGTGCTGCGGTCAAGCAAACCCTTTGGGGGAAGCTAAGAGTCTGTGCCGCTAGTGCTCGGGGGTCGTTTGCGGTACCTGGTATGAGTGTCGACACTTCGCAGAATTGGGTTGTTTCTCCTTACTGAGCTCCCAAGAATCACCTCTCGTCGCACCGAAGTTGCGGTCATCCGATCAGAGGGTCATGGGCACATTCGTGTTGTGCAGCGACACCGTGCTTTACGGAGCACGGCAGCTCAGCAGTTGTCGTGCTTGCTAGAGCCCCGTTCGGTTCCTCCTTGGCAGAGCCGTGCGTGGGGGTGTAATGTCTACAACGCGACACGGCCTCCTTGACGTCATGCGCCACCTCACGCACTCGCGCTGAAGCTCTCTCCCTGCCTCTCGTTTCTCCTCTCTTGCCGCGTTGTGGACCCGCTTCTCGCACTCGACTCCGTCATCTCTGTGCTTCTTTTCTCTCACTTCCATTCAACTTCTCTCTCCCTCATCTGCTCCTCACATTTGTGCGTCGGTGATGTACCCCCCTTCCCGTCCCTTCCCACGCATGGAAGATTCAGCGCCTTTGCCCGCACACTGCCCGCTCCCGCACCCGCACACTGCCCGCTCCCGCACCCGCAGACCGCCCGCACCCGCACCAGCACACTGCCCGCTCCCGCACCCGCAGACCGCCCGCACCCGCACCCGCAAACCGCCCGCTCCCGCACCCGCACACTGCCCGCACCCGCACTCGCAGACCGCCCGCACCCGCACCCGCAGACCGCCCGCACCCGCACCCGCACACTGCCCGAGCCCGCACCCGCAGACCGCCCGCACCCGCACCCGCACACTGCCCGAGCCCGCACCCGCAGACCGTCCGCACCCGCACCCGCAGACCGCCCGCACCCGCACCCGCACACTGCCCGAGCCCGCACCCGCAGACCGCCCGCACCCGCACCCGCACACTGCCCGAGCCCGCACCCGCACACTGCCCGAGCCCGCAGCCGCAGACCGCCCGCACCCGCACCCGCACACTGCCCGAGCCCGCACCCGCACACTGCCCGAGCCCGCACCCGCAGACCGCCCGCTCCCGCACCCACAGACCGCCCGCACCCGCACCCGCACACTGCCCGAGCCCGCACCCGCACACTGCCCGAGCCCGCACCTGCAGACCGCCCGCTCCCGCACCCGCACCCGCACATTGCCTGCTCCCGCACCCGCAGACCGCCCGCACCCGCACCCGCAGACCGTCCGCACCCGCACCCGCAGACCGCCCGCTCCCGCACCCGCACACTGCCCGCTCCCGCACCCGCAGACCGTCCGCACCCGCACCCGCAGACCGCCCGCTCCCGCACCCGCACACTGCCCGAGCCCGCACCCGCACACTGCCCGAACCCGCACCCG
>NC_009387.2:317500-334113 GCF_000002875.2 Leishmania infantum JPCM5
CACACCCTCTCGCTCTCCGTGCACAGATGCATTGCGCTGCACGAAATCGAGGGGCATCCTCGTGCACTCCTCTTGTGACCTCAAACCTTCTTGCTTCCCTCCTTTCTGCCTCCCCTCTGCGCTTGTACGCGTGCGAACCTGCCAGCATGCGACGGCGGCGCCATCACGAGTTGCACCGCTGCTCGGCTGCACGAGAGCAGAGTGCGCCCGCATCGAACAGGCGGCGCTTCGGCTTTCTTGGCGCCCTCGCGCTGTGACGTCGCGAGTATGACGAGGGCGCAGCAGAGATGTCGTTAATCTTCTCCACCACGTCGCCACCCCCCGTAGAGGTCGCCGCAGATGACTCGCGGTGGGACGCACTTGCTGCGGAGTGCCAGAGATGTTCAGCTAGCCTCTACAAGTGCAAGCAGGAGGCAGAGCGGATTGTGCAGTCGATGGACGGTGTGCTGTTTTGTGCTGCGCTCGAGGCTACGCCACCATCCGTGTGTGGTGGCGGTCTTTCGAGCAGTGCTCCACCTCCTTTCCGTTAGCGGTAGCGGGTGTGCGTGGGGGGGGACGCGCGACGACGACGTCTCTTCTCCCTACACCCCCGAAGAGTCCTTCCAATACCCGTCCGCCCACTCACCCACAGGTGTGCGTGAGCGCCTGTGCAGCACCTCGCTCCCCCACCCTCCAAACCTTACAGCCTGCAGTGAGGCTGCCATCGCTCTTGCAGTTTTCGTCGTTGTTGTTCAAGCGCTGTTTGCGCACCCCCTGGCTCTCTCTCCATAGGTGCCCCGCTTCATCGTGTGCTGCTCTGCAGTGACTTCGGTCTTCGAGGCTCAGGTCGATCTGCTTATAACGCGTCTCTGCTACTACTACTGCTGCTGCACTGACATGTGAGAGTGCCTACAGACTCATCCTCTTTCCTCCTGCGGTCCGCCTGCGTGCGGCGCTACCGGCCACACGCAGCATATCGTCCGTCGGTGTCGTCTGCCTCTCTTTCTGTGTTGCTCTCTGAAGCCTCCCGTGCTGTGCCCTCGGCTGGTGTGCCACGAATCCGCGCTCAGGGACGCGGGCCCACTGTGCTTCCCTTGGCAGCGTTATGTTGCGTCCCCTTCATGGTGTCTCGCGTACCCAAGGGCACGCCGACGAACCCGTCTTTCTCTCGTTTCCTCATCGACGCAACCCGTGCTACGTCAACGTCACGCACGCACACGACGCACACGCAGACGGAAACTCTCGCCTCGCACGATTCGCGTCCCTCGTTCCTCTTCGCCTCCTCCTCGCCTTATCGCCGACCACAAGCACGCTGCAGAAGCTCGTGAGGAAAGTCGCCAGGGTGACTGGCGCCAGCGGCCGACCCGGGCCGTGCCATCTTGGAGACGCTGCTTGAGCACGGCTGCGCGGCATTCCTGGCCAATGTGGACGGCGCCTCTGTAGCGTCGCTGAGGGATGAACTGGACAACCACGGCGCCGCCGCTGAACGTGTCTCGTGAGAAACAGTGGGCCACTGCCGCGGCGGCATGCAGGAACGCGCTTGGTCGCGTGTACATTCTTGTGTGTCACGCCGGCATCAACATCATGGAGGCCCTGGAGAGCACGACGCTGGATGTGGGGCGCAATACAATGAATGGGAATGCCTTGGGCACCTTCCTTGGCATCAGCACCCTGCTGCCGCTGATGAAGGCGCAAGGGGGAGGAGGACGGAAGCATCCTGTCTGTCGCATCCATGGGTGCGTTACGTGACACCACGGTGCAGTCCGCGTGTTGCGCCAGGGAGGATGCAGCGCCTCTCATGCGCGAGTCCCTGGCGCTGGAGCTCATTCCCTTTAACATCTGCGTGAACGTGAGGCACCTCGGCACGGGCAACACACCGATGGGTGAGCACCTAACGCCTGCGACGCACCAGCAGCCGGAGAACCTCGGCAAGGCCTTGCCGATCGGGCGCCTTCAGCATCCGCACGTGATCACAGAGCCAGTTTCATTCTTCACCTCAGATCGTACCTCGTGCATGCTGGGCGCAGACGCCAAGCATCGACGGCAACTCCACAGTGAAATCTCACCTGTAGGCGGCGCATCGAAATTCCAAAGCAGCACGGAGACGGGAAGGAGGGAGATGGGCGGGGACGTCTGTGCCCGTGTGGGCGCACAAGCCTATCCACCTTCAAGTTCCTCGCCACACGCACCGGCTCTCCACTGTCTGATTTACCGCCGAGACACCGCTGTCCGCGTCTGCTTTTTCTTCTCCATCCCTTCCACCATCGCCATCGGCTGACTTTGCAGCGCTGCCGTTGCTACTGATGCGCACCGCACAGACGTACGCGGCCCCACGCCCACCCATCGTGGCTTCTCTCTCCGCCCTCTCATCGCCGACTTACACTCATCGCATTCCAGTTCGTGCGTGTGCTCTCCCTCACCGCCGTTCAACGCTGTTCCGCGTTGCACCGACATGCACGCTTTCGGTGCCTCCTCCTCCGTCATTCTGTTGTCCCTGCTCTTCCTTGTCTCTTCCATTGCTCGCTATTCCCATATTTGTGCGCATGCGGTGGCCGCGCCTGACTGCGGTGGTGGGGCACCACCGTTGCCCATGCAGGCAGTGTGCCCGAACTAGCGGGTGGGGGGCAGCCGCGGGGTGACGGGTGCTGCGCGACGAAGTGACAGGGGCGCGTGGCCTGCAGGCTGTGTACGCAAGGTGTTACCCGGTGCTGCAGCGCCGACGCCTTGGTGTGTCCTTGCACTATAGCGACAGACAGCAAGGTGGCGTGCATCGGAATAGCGCGGAGGCGCGGTTCACGCCTCCGCCTCTGCTTTATCACACGGACTTCGCTGAGACGTACTGCGGATTCGACCGGCAGAGGGTGGGGTACACTCGACCACTCGCGGAGCGCTCCATCATCCGCGTCGAGGGCGATCGAGAGGTGTGCTGCAAGTCTGCGGACACATTCTTGCTGGCGCACTACGCTCCCCGCCATATCCTGCGGCAGACGCGCCGCGACAATGCAGCCGCGGCGTTCTTCCCTGAGCGATGCCATCAGCGCGTTCACATCGACTTTCGGCGCTGTCTCGGGGTAACGGAATGCCTGTGGCTCCTCGTTGGCGGCCCACGCAAAATCCTATCACGGCGCGCATCTGTCGCCGCTTCAGTGAGCTGTGCAGCGTTCCGCATTCTTGGGCGGTGCAGATGTAGTGGCGCACGGACGAGGCGCGGGCAACAGCGGACTCGTTCGCCACGCTCTACCGCCGCAACGGCATCAACGCCGACACGATCCGCATTGCGCCGATGGCGGTAGTCATGCACGAGTACGGTTGGGCCAGATACGTGGGCGAGCCGACGGTGAGGAGGGCGAGGTGCTCGGACTCGTTCGACAGCTCGCCCAATCTGACGGTGGAGCAGCGACTGCGGCTATATGCGTTCTTCTCCGACTTCATGTGGAAAGACCGCAAGGGGTGGGACGTACTGCTGGGCGTCCCCTGGGAACGCCTCCGGCCCCGACGTGCCGCTGGCGCTGCGGGAGCGCAGGGCACTGGCCATCAACACAAAGTTCGAGGCGGCGCTCACGAGAGGCTTGATGCACGGTGGCATCTTGCGCTTCATCGAGGCGTGGGGCCACCCTGGCCCCCCCCCCCGGTCGGGCTGATCCGTCTCTCTAACTCCCCTTACCTGATGGCCATTGGCGGCTCACTGTCGAGCACGGACATGGCGCAGATGCGCGCCAACACCGACGCCTTCGTGTACCCGTGGCCGCTCTACAGGGGATCACGCTGGCCTAGGCGTACCGTTACGACGAAGGCATGGCGATGGCTGTGCCGAGCAGCGAGAGGACTGCAGAGTTGATGCAGGACGTTGTGCAGCATCCGGGACACGCACAGCACGTAGGTCGGCGCGCACGCGAGCTTGTGCGTGAGCTCGGCCGGGTGGCCGTTACAGACCGGATGGGCCAACCGCTCCGCCAGCAGTGCGCCGGCGAATCAGCACCGAAAACACTTGCGCTCAGGTGTGCACCTGCCGAAACGGACAACGGCGCTGAGGTGCTGTGCACAATGGCGGCTCTGAGCTGGTAGCCGCTGACGTGCATTCGCCAAGAAAGGTGAGACGAGGGTGACGGTATGCTGCGGTCAGTGCATGAATGCCACGGGCTGAGTGGGCGCGTGTGCAGATCATCTTTCGCTCTCCTCCACTCACGCGCGCGCAGAATGTTGTTCTTCGATGGCGACGTCTTGTCCGCTCTGCGCCGGCCTCTCTCCCCTTTCTTTCTCCCTCTTCTGTGCTCTCACTTGGCGGCGTGTGTTGCTTAAAGCGGCGTACGTGTGCGTCTCTGTGCATGCGAACACGTATCGAAGATTCGCGCGGACGCTCTCCGTCCCTTTTTTTTTTGCTGAGCGCGCGCGCCCGTGCGCAGTGGGCACGCACTTGGCGCCACTCTTGCACTCACACCTTCTCTCGAGTCGCCGCCATTTTCTGGAGCTGGCGTATCTCTGCTCTCGTTGTTTCACACGTCTACCCACCACCCTCGGGCCCACTGCCCCCCTTCCTCCACCACTTCCTCCCCCTCATCCAGGAAGCGGCCGTTGCCATGCTAACGCACTGCCGGCGCCATCGCTGAATTTTTTCTTCTCCAAAGGGCAGCCTCGCGGTGCCTGCGCTGCAGCGGTTCATTAGCGCGCGGGTGAGCTGACACCCGTGCGCACTCCGGCACACGCGCGACGACACATGTGCTGCATACCCCCCCCCCCTGTTGGCGAACATGGTGAACGGCGCCCTTTACCATCTCGCTCTCTCCCTCTCTTTCCCCTCGCCCCGTTTCCATCTGTGCCACTCACCTCTCTACCCCGCGGCCTCTTGCGGCTGCTACGCTCCACCCGCACACACACACACACACACACACACACACACGCTTGGGGCGCGCGCGTCTGATGCCCCGCCTTCGCAGTTGATCCACAACGCGTATCGCTCTCTCCTCTTCCTCTCTCCGCCGCCCCCTGTTCTTCTCCACTCCTGTGAGTGTGTTCAGCTGCCACAACTTCCCTGGTGGTCCTCTACGCCAGCCAAGCGCCGATCCTTCCTTCTGACTTTCACCCCTGTAAGCGCCGCCCATCTTCTCCAGCGCGCCAACATGTCCGCCAACCCGCTGCTTCAGCAGAGCACTCTGCAGTACCAATACCCGCCCTTTGACCGGATCGCTGTGGAGCACTACGCACCCGCTTTCGAGCAGGGCATGGCGGAGCAGATGGCGGAGATCGAGGTGATCAAGTCCAACCCTGACGCGCCCACCCTCGAAAACACAGTTGTGGCACTGGAGCGGAGTGGGGCGCAGCTTAAGCGCGCACGCCTGGTCTTCCAAAACCTCTGCTCTGCACACACGAACCCGGAGATGCAGAGTCTCGAGCAGGCCTACGCCCCGAAGTTTGCCGTCCACACGGACAAGATCTACCTCGATGGCGCCTTGTACCACCGCATCAAGGCTGTGTACGACGCGCGTGCCAGCCTCGCTGGTGAAGACTTGCGGCTGGTGGAACACTACGAGAGGGAGTTTCGCAAGGCCGGCGCCGCCCTTCACGACTCAGACAAGGAGAAGCTAAAGCAGGTAAATGAGCGCCTCGCCACCCTCGAGAGCGATTTTGCCAAGAAGGTGATGGGAACGCGCAAGACCGCCTCGCTCGTCGTGGATGACGTTGCCGAGCTGGAGGGCCTCAGCGAGGACGAGATCGCGACGGCTCAGAAGGAAGCGGAGAGCCTCGGCCACCCCGGAAAGTACGCGTTGATTATCGTGAACACGACTCAGCAGCCACTGCTAGCGTCTCTGAGGAGCCGCGAGACGCGCCGCCGCCTGTTCGAGGCGAGCGTGCAGCGCGCCGGACGCGGCGACGAGAATGACACGAGCGCCATCATCGTGGAGATTGCGCAGCTTCGGCTGAGGAAGGCAAGGCTGCTCGGCAAGAAGAGCTTTTCTGAGTGGCAGCTGCAGAACCAGATGGCCGACCCGGCATCCGCGGAGGCCTTGCTGCGCGATATGGGCGATGCGGCGGCGTCGAAGGTGAAGAGGGAGGCGGCTGACATCAAGCAGATGATTCGCGAGGAGGGTGGGGACTTCGAGCTGGCGCCCTGGGACTGGAAGTACTACGCGGAGCGAGTACGCAAGCAGCGGTACGACCTCGACGAGAACGAAACGAAGCCGTACTTTGAGCTGAACAACGTGCTTGAGCGTGGCGTGTTCTACACGGCGGAGAAGCTGTACGGTGTGACGATGCAGCGGCGCACGGATCTGCCGGTGTACCACCCCGACGTGATGTCGTTTGAGATGTTTGACTGCACGGGCGAGTCACTCGCCATTTTCTGCCTTGACCCCTACGCGCGCGCAAGCAAGCGCGGTGGCGCGTGGATGACCTTCTATGTTCGCCAGAGCTCCCTCCTTGGCCAGAAGCCGGTCGTGTACAATGTGCTGAACGTTGTGAAGCCGGCTGAAGGCAGGCCAACCTTGCTGAGCCGCAGCGACGTGACGACGCTCTTCCATGAGTTCGGCCACGGACTGCACGGCATGCTAAGCAACCTCAAGTACTCGACTCTTTCCGGCACAAGCGTCGCCCGTGACTTCCTCGAGTTTCCATCGCAGATCAACGAGCACTGGGCAATGTACGACGCCGTGTTGAAGAACTACGCCATTCACTACGAAACCAAGGAGCCGATCCCGCAGGCGCTGGTGGATCGCATGAAGGCGGCCGAGACATACGGCGCCGGCTTCCACACCATCGAGGTGGTCAAGGCGGCGTACCTCGATCTCTGCTGGCACCTGGTTGCGGAGGAAACGGCTGTGCTACCACCAGCACAGATGGAGGAGGCGGCGATGAAGTCCTTTGGTGTTGGGATGACCGAAGTGCCGCCGCGCTACCACAGCGGGTACTTCATGCACACTTTCTCTGGCGGATATGCCTCGAACTACTACGTGTACCAGTGGGCGCGTGTGCTGGACTGCGACGGGTTCGAGTGGTTCCTGGAGAACGGCGGGCTGACGCGCGAGAACGGTGACCACCTGCGTGCGTGCGTGCTCTCTGTGGGCAACTCGGTGGACGCGAACGTTGCGTACGAGAAGTTCGCCAGCCGCAAGGCAAACATGAAGGCGTTCCTGCGCATCAACGGCCTGCTGGACAAATAGTCTCGTTGGCGTTTGCGTGCGCGCAACTCCGCTCTTATCTATTATTTGTTTTTCTCTTTTGGACGTTATTCGTGCTCCGTGCGTGTTCGCTGCCCAGACGGCAGCGCGGATGGGGCGGGGGCGGGATGAGTGGCGAAGGCGCCCGCGTTTGCCGCTCTCGACTCGGCACTTTGAACTTTTCCACGCGACAGTCGACGCTGCAGTCGCGACCCTCACCACAGGCAGTTGCGCTGCCTTTCCGCCATGGCATCTCGCGCCGTACGCTTCCTTCTCCTTCTTCCACTTCGTGTGTGGGCGTGTTGGCGAGCGTATCCGTGCTGCCTGCTTGGTGGCCTAGCTTCCGAAACCGTCTACAAGAGGTGTTTTTGTGGACTCCCACGCGCAACCACGCAGGCCCACACACCACCCTCTCTGCGGCCTTTTCCGCCCGCTGGAACTTCTGCGCGCTTTAAATGGCCAGCATCAGTGGGCAGATCGCCATGCACACGCCGACGAAACCCGCCTTTTTTCTGTTGTGACTCTTTCGCCCCATCTCCTCGTGCGTTTCTCCACCTTCACGCCATCCTTTACACGCATGACCCCCTCCTCCCCCACTTTCCATGCTTCTCTCTCTTTCCTTTTCATGTGCTCTCCCTCTTGATCAAGTCTGTCTCTCTCTGTGTGTGTGTGTGAGTGTCTGTGTGAGTGTCTCTGCTTTTCAATCAGACGATGTTCTCTTTATCCGTTTTCGCTTTTTTACTATCGACACACGTGCTTATTGCAGCGCGCTGCCTATCGTCTTCCTTTTCTGGTCCCCGCCTATCAGAATACCAGTCTGCAAATCTTTCTCTGAAACTATTTTGTGCACGCGCCGCGCCTAAGACACTGTGGAAATCACCTTCCCCCACAGCGCGTCACGCCACGCCTGACAGCTGGCCGCCGTCCTCCCCGCCAACTTTACAGCACTGACGTACACCTCCTCCTCAGCGCAAAATTGCGAGAGCCACCTTCCCCCTCCCCTCCCACTCTCCTTCTTTCCACCCTCTTCCAACTCTGTGCTTCTCTCTCATTCTCATTCACGCTCTTTCTTCCTCCCCCATCTGTTCCCCACGTTTGTGTGTGGGTGATGTACCCCCCCACTCGCTCAACTGCATTGAAGTTGCAGTCCCTTTGCCCGCACCCGCACACTGCCCGAGCCCGCACCCGCAGACCGCCCGCACCCGCAGACCGCCCGAGCCCGCACCCGCATACTGCCCGAGCCCGTATCCTCGCACTTCCTGTCAAACTCGCGTGCGTCGATAATTCGCTCATCGCTGTGCACCACCCCTCGGCGCCTGTTTGTGTGTCCGTTTCGTAGGTTGGTTTCGCTCTCTTATAGATCAGAATATCTCCATACAAGCCGTCAGAACAACGAAGCCGCCCCCCATCACTGCCTCCCTCTACGTACACCGTTGTTGCCTTTTTTTTCGTGGCTGCAGAGTAACCTGTGCATCTGCGCAGACATACTCGCCCACCGCACACAGACATCGACAGACACACGAACCGAAAGAAACGCACGTGCCGAGAAGAGCATACAGGCGCACGTGCCTTCTGTGAGAATTTCCCACTGCTCATCTTCGGTTCCCCTCTCTTTTCCACTGCATCGTTCTCTCCACGGGTGTACATCTGCGCGATCTCGTCGTTCCTCGAGTCGTAGTGAAGTCTCGTCTCGCCTTCGTCTTGCTCCGCATATCGTCGCCCTCCTCCTTTGGCGTTATTACTGTCCCGCTCGTGAAATAAGCTCGACATCTGCCCTCCGTGTTTGTGCGAGTGTCTTTCTCTGTCCTCACTTCCTCGGTGCGTCTGGTGGTGGTTGCGCCACTTTTTCAGATTCCTGTAGCTGTCACCTCGTTTCAAATTGTTTTCATCTTTTGCAGGTATAGATTCTTGTGTGTTTGCACGCCTTCCGTGGTTGCTGTCGTTACTGCGTCGGTTGGTTGCAGACACCTCTTTTCGTCGACTATATCTTTCTTTCTTTCGCCCTCGTCTTTTACATCTATTCCCATTCGTTCTCTCATCTCCCTATATATTTGTTTTTCCCACCCGCGTCTGTTCGTGTCTCCGGAGGTTCCTCTCTGTGCCCTCTGTGGCTGTGTGCGCTGTTCTACTCGCCCTTTCTCGTGTCGCCGAAGCCCACGCTCTCGCCCCCTCCCCACCTCCGCCGACATCCCTTCGGAACACGACGAGGACGGCAGATAAGAAACGGCCGGCTCATCGCCGACGTTGAGATGCCGCTCCTTACCAGCTGTGCGGTGGTTTCCCTCCTCCTCGTGTGTGTTTTGTGGAGGATGGAGGACGGAGTGGAGCTGTGCGCTGTGGGACTTGTGTCTTGTTTTGGCTGCCGCGCCTTGCGGATGGCGATGCGGTTCTCTTTGTTCTCACTGCACGCTTTCCTGGTGCTCGTGAGGGCGCACTGCCCTCTTGCCTATACACTCCTTTTCGTGGCCGGAGGACTCGTTTTGCACGCGTGCGCCCTCCTCTATCTCTCTCTTTCTTTGGGCATGCGTGCTCTTCGCTCTTCGTGCCCCGCCTTTCCTTGCTGGCAGGCTTCGCCGAGCACCACGCCACTCCTCCGGGAAATCAGCCGCAACGAACCACCGTCCGCGAAGAATGAGCGGAACAACCCAGATTATAGCAGCATGAAGCCGAGCAAGCGAGCAGCAAACCTGGATAGCCGTGGGGCCACAAGTGCAGATCATTCTACAGCGGCTTCTCACACAGAGGCGGTGCCGCCGTTGACAGTCGATACATTGACCGTTCCGCTAGTCCACGCCGAGTGCTCACCCACCACCGCACCGCTGTCGCCAGGAAACGGTCTTACACCCACACTGGCCGAGTGCGCATCTGAGGCGGCGCGCCGGCCGACCGAGGCGGCGCCGGTGTCTGCAGTGGAGGCTCTGCCTCCGACGCCTACCGAGTGCGCATCCGACGCCGCGCCCCAAAAGATCAAGATGACGGCAAGAAAACGTCATGCGACCGCTTCCCTGCATCGTAAGCGGGAGCGTGATGGTGCGTCTGATTCAAGTTTATGGCCGCTGCATACTCGGCGCGCTCTTGACCCGTCCGCCAACACTGCCGCGCCTCTGCTGAGCGAGGCGGCGCCGGTGTCTGCTGTATACGCTTCGTGTTGCAGGTGCCGCAGGAGCGTGTGGGATCTCGCTTGTGATCGCAGTGGAGCGAGGCGTCGGCGCTGTGTGTTACGCAGGGTGAAGACGTCGCAGCGGTCTAAGCGCCGGGTCGTTGGCCCGTCCGCGCCGGCTGCCGCGTCGCGCTCACGCCTGAAAGGCGGATGGCATGCTCTGGTGCGTATGCTGCGGAGGTGGTACCGAAGCGCTTTGTGTGTGGGACATCGGCTGATTTGCCGCCGTTCTCGCACCTCCGCACGTGATGCAGCGCCACAGGTGAGCGAGGTGTCGACGCTGCGAGGCCAGAACGCTTTGCCGGCGGATGTCCCGCAAGCCCCGCGGGTTGTGTCGGACGCGGGGACGACGTCCCTGCCGGTATGTGCGCACTGTATCGCTGACTCGTAGGATGGGGCTGCGTGGTATGCAAGGTGCGACGGCACGGCGAGGAGCCGTCATTCTCCAGTGCACAGAGGGGCAGGTGAGTAGCGACACCGCACCGAGAAGCGTTGAGAGCGAGGCGGTTGTTGCAGAAAACCTTGGTGGCACTTGTGGCCGTGTGAACCGCTATGGCCGATGGTGAAATTGCGGTGGCAAAAATCAGAGGGCATCCGCGTGGACAGAGAATGCAGAGGCGCTGTCGAGTCCTGTGCTGCGCGATGACTCAGCACCTCGGGATAAAACGGCGCTCGCTTTTAAACAGCTCCTGGAGCTGCTGCGTCGCCGGCTGGTACAGCACCCCGTAAGGCGCACATCGCCAGAGGACTTGCGCATATGCGTCTTGACATCTGTGCGCCTTCATTTTTCTTTTGCTTCTGTTCTTGTCTTTTCCTGCTGTGTAAGTCTAAACCTCTCTCTCTCTATATACATCTTTGTTTGTGTGTTGTGTCTACTGATGCGCCGTGTGTGCGGGTGGAGTTTGTTGTGATGCTCGGTGGATCGACGTAGTGGTATTTGCATTGTGTGTGAAAAGCAGACGTGGACAGTGGGCTCGTGTGCATCACACGGACGTGAGGGCACTGCTGTGACTGGCGCTCAAACTGGTTCTCGGCGACGCCCTGCCTGTGGGCTCACGGGTGGGTGTGTGCTCCTGTGGCACCCACGTCGGTACTCCCCATGGCTATCACCGTCTATGGCACCCAGCGGCTCGTCCTCGCTCCTCACTATGAGTGTGTTGGGTGGGGTGCACGGTCGTCACCACAGCTGTTCTTCACATGCCTGGTACCTGTCAAAAGCCCTTTCAGGAGACTGAATGAGGGATGTGACTCCTTTTTGTGCCACCTGCGCTGTTCCGAGATCTTGCTATCATGTATGCTGGTCGTCGCGGCCTTTGGTGCCCTCGTGGTTGTGCCTACGCGATCTGCCACACCACTGTGCAGATGCTTGGCTGCCCCGTGTTGTGTGGTTGTGCGCCTTGCCTCTGTGACAGAGGTGAGCGCACAGAGGGAGCCTGACTGCACCACCGCGCTAGTTGTTCTCCATCTTGTGGCTGCTTGGACGGCCGCTGTCTGCTCCATCTTCGAAGCTCTTTGCGTCAGCACGCGGGGCGTGGCCCTCTGCTGTTTCGCGGCCGTGGCCAGTCCTGGGGCGCGGGGGTGGGGTGGTGTTTTGCCGTGGGCCGGGGCGGGGGCAGGGGGGGGTGCGGGGGCCCAGGGTTAGGGTGAGGGTTAGGGTTAGGGTTAGGGTTAGGGTTAGGGTTAGGGTTAGGGTTAGGGTTAGGGTTAGGGTTAGGGTTAGGGTTTTTTTNTCCGCGTCCGCTTTGTCTTTTGTGTTGTTACTGCTGTTGCCTGTCGCGCTGGAAGGTCGTCAGACTGCGGGGGGGAGAGGGGGGGATGAGTGCGTGTGAGCGAAGAGAGGACGGGGCACGAAGGTCGGCACACGTGCGCAAGACACAAATACGAGGCGGCCCCTATGAGGGCATGCGCGTCAACGCACAGGGCGAGCAGGTTCACAAAACATGTGCACACGTACCCACGTGTTCGCCGTGGAGTCATGCATCCAAGGCGTTGCCCAGGAGTGTTCCCACGCGCCTCGGCTCCTTCTCCTCGCCCCTCTCTTCACCACCTCATCTCCGTCCACACGTCCTGCGCAGGGAGGACGGAAAGGAAACTATAAAAATCAAGAATCAGCCAAGCGAAAAGTGCTTGGCAAGCGCTCACGTAGTCCGCACGGCGTGGCATTCTCCTCAAGGGCGCCGACGCGATCGAGCAGGCCGTTGCTGAGCGTTATGCAGACGGACGGCTTGCCCTCACGCTGGTGCGTGCGCTGCGGCGCCGTATAGCACCGAACTCAGGGTACACCGAGGCTGTTGCCTCGTTCCAGGAGCTGGCGGCAGAGCTCCCGACCACTGCAGGTGTGCGCCGCGATCGCAGCGGTGAGCCGCGGACGGGCACCGACAACGTGCCGAGTAGCTCCGTGGAGGCGGTGCAGCGCTGCCTGCAGCGTTTGTGCCAGCCCATCGTCTTTTATAGCTGCGACGCCGCTGCGCCCATGACGTCAGCCGCCGGCATCTCCCCGAGCTTCACGACGATGCCGTCGACGCGAGCGCTCTTGGTGAAGCCGCACAGCCAGAGCAACTTTTACGCGATAGACCATGTCACCGCTGTGCACCTGCTGCAGGAGGCTGTGTGCGAGCGGGTCGTGTACAGTCGCTACGGCGTGCTCGGTGTGCGCATCATGAAGCTGCTGCTGCAGCACCACTTCCTTGAGGAGCGGACGCTGGCGGAGCAGTCCATCGCAACGTACGTCAAGGTTCGCGAGGTGCTGCACCAGATGTTCAAGGACGGCTTCCTGCTTCAGCAGGAGGTGCCGCGCACCTCGGCACTCGTCGAACGGTCCGCCAAGGCGAGCGTGTACCTCTGGGGGCTGAGCTGGAGCGCGACGCTGCTGCCTGTGGTGCGCGAGCGTCTCGCGAAAACGCTGACGATTGCGTGGGCGAAGCTCCGTGAGGCGCAGCAGCAGGCGTCCGCCGTCGCAAAACCTGCGGCCGGCGTCCGCCCCACACCCGCAGCCGGCAGCAGCATCAACAGCAGTGCGGCTCACGCCGAGGAGATCGAGGCGCAGTGGAAGTATGGCATGTCGCGCAACATTCAGCAGGCACTGCAGGCCCAACGCGCTGTGACGGGGCTGCAGAGCTGCGTAATGTCACTCATGCGACTGCTGCTGATCGTTGATTTTTTTTAAAGGCGTGCGTCGCACAGCAGAGCGGCAGACGAACGCCGACGTGGTGGGCGTGGCGTCTCTCTCTCTCTGTACCGTTGTTTTGGTTGGCGTGCGCGCCAGCGGGACGGAGCGGTGCGGCCCGCACGCCGTCCGTCGCCGCTCTTCTGTCCGTCTTGTGCACCCGCGCGCGTGGTGTGTTGTGCGTAGGCGTGTCGCCCGCTCTGGAGGCTGCGTGAAGCGATGAACAGAACGACTAACGAAACATGCGAAGATTGTCGCGCACCGCGCATCTTACGTCCTGTCCTTCTTTCTCTCTCTGTGTGCTTTCCACCGCGTCTGTACGGCGGTGTTGCTCACTGAAGGCACCGCCTCCTCACAGGCGAAGGGGAGTGTGCGTGTGTGTGTGTTGAACCAATGAAACACCGACAAGTGGGAGGCGGAGGGCGCATCGGCGTTGCCACCACCAGCGGCGGTGTATGCAGCCACGCATGTGGAGGACGCATAGGGTGGTGGAGTGGACGGACCCGCTCGCCGCTTCCCGCGCTTGTGATGGCCTCGTGGTATCTCATCGTCGCCATCGCTCTTCGCCCCTCTCGCTTTCTTCTCCTCTGTAACCGCTGCCGCCGCTCGGGCGCACCGCCAACGCTTTCGTAGCCGCTGCCTCCCCCCTCCGAGCGGCTCACTTGGGGGTGGTGGCCACACCCGGCGCACAGGCAGTTTTGATTTGTGGCGTTGCGTGGCGACGCAGAGGTGAGCTGAGCTCTCAGGCTGCGCCGTCTGGCATTCACTTGCGAGCGTCCGATGCACCGCTCAACGCGTCAACGACACGCGCCGCCCGCCGCTGCCAGGAGAGCGGAGGATGCAACCGTGCCGTCGTCCCTCAAGAAAGACCCTCTGCCTGTGTGCAAGAGGCGGGAGGCGGCCACACGCAGCGCACAGCTCACCGATCTGTTTGACAGTCTCTCAGCTGCGGATGCCAAGGCGCTGCAGAGCACCCAGCTCGGTGAGGATTTTGCTGATGACTTCACTAATGAGGGCGCGGAAGGCCTTCTCTCGGCAACGCTGTTCTCGCGGCGGCCGCCGCTCTCGACCTCAGCGCCTCCCGACCACGCTGCGAATGGTGTTAGCAGCTCGTCGACTGGTGAATTAGTTCTTCGAAGTGGCAGGGCTGCTGCACCCTCCACCAACAGCCATGACCTGCCACGCCCGTTTCACGAGCAGGCACTCGCCGTGCGGTCGGTGGAGGTCGCGGCCACTGAGATGCAGTCGACACTGCAGCAGCTGCAACACGACCTCGCCTTTCACGTCAAGAGACGCATCGAGGCAGAGCGCGAAGCGGGCGGCCACTTGGCCTCAGCTCCCCGACCCCGTCCATCAAGTGACTCGGAGTCCGTCACCCCACTGCGGGCTGAGACGACGGCTGCGCAGCAGCGCCGCATGGCCGACCCGGATGTGCTCTCCGAAGCTGCCCGCATTCAGCGCGCTCGCGCCGCCGCGGCCGATGAAGGTCTCTCCGACGATCAGTCCGTCGAGGACTACGGCGTCGACTGCGAGGTGCCGCCGCTGACTTCGGACAGCCGCTTGGTGGACGAAGTGGCGGCCATAGCGGTGTGCATGGCGAAGATGAAGGAGTCCGCCAAAGTCATGTATGACACCGAGGCCACTGCGCCGAGCACGTCAACCGCGCCATGGTGGTCCTCTGCGCTGCACATGCGGGACATGAAGGCGTCCGCGGCCCGGCTTGACTACCATGCCCACACCGCATTGAACTGGTCGCACCGCTCGATGGAGCAGCTGCTCTTGCAAGCGGTCATGCTCAACAACGTGTCGGTGAGCACGCGCACGCAGCTCCTCGAGCAGCAGCAACACTGGCAGGAGTTCCAGACTCGACTTCGCGACGGCCAGCAGACCGTCACGCAGCTGCAGGCGGACATCGCCCGATACCAAGCGCGTGTGCAAGCTGAGATGGCGCGTCGTGCTGCCCTGCAGGAGGAGCTGCGCCTCTGCGCGCAGGAGAGGGGCCTTGTTGACCCTGGCGAGCGCAACCCACTGAAGGCAGAGCTGGCGCTTTTGCTCGAGGAGCGCGAGTGGCCCTCTCCTACGCTAAAGAAGGACGCGAGCGTTGTGCTGGACTGGCTGCGGTCCGTCTCGACTACTCTCGAGTGAGTCTCAATTCGTGCGGCGGTGCGAGCAGCGCGGCAACGGGGAGGGAGTGCGGCTCTGTCTCTGTGGTCGTGATGGTGGTGGTCGTTGCGGCATCCGGCTACGCACACTTGCCCCAGGGGGGAGGGGCCGCACCCTCGTCCTGCTGCGCAGCTAACTCACCCGCTCCACCACATATGTGAGGCGCTCACCTTTTTACGCATTCTCTCCCACCCATGTACAGCTTCATGTTGCGCGGTGTGCGCTGCGTGCGATGCAGCGCACAGCACCGCCATGCAACGTACCACGTCCCGGCACTGCGGCATCTGTCTCCAACCCAACACAGCACACACCGCGCCCCCTCTTCTCTCCATGACTCCAATACCGGCGTGCGCGCACCGCTTAAGGCCCGCCGCGTCCCTCGTCGGGTGTCATGGCAGACAGGAAGTCCTCTTTCCGGTTTCGGCTCCTGCGCCTGCCGCGAAGAAGTAAGGGCAACACACACGCGCGCTGTTGGGGTTTTCCACACGTATCGCCCGCCGCCGTCTCTGCGTCGATGTGCCTGACGCCGCTGTCCGCTGCCAAAACGCATCCCACCACACACTCTCCCTTCTCTCTCTCGGCTGCCCCGTTCGGCTTCTGCAACCCTTCGCTTCGCCTCCGTGCGCTGCCCACCAAGGGAACGCCGCTTTCTCACGAGGACGTTGTGCTGCGTTCCGGCTGCGGCTGCACACCACAGCGCGCCGCTCCCCGTCGACCCCCCGCTCACCCCACCCGCGCAACACGGAGAGCGGAAACACACAAAGTAAATGAGCGTCTCTTCGCCACTCGATGGCGGCGGAGCCGGCGGCACCGTAGTGCGGAGCTCTGCTACTCACAGAGGCGCCAGCGCGCCGGCGAACACCACCGCCGCCACCGCCGAGCCGCACACCCCGTTGTTCACGGCTGCCGAGAAAGCAGAGTTCCAAGCAATCGAGGCGGAGTGCAACACCTTCCATGAGTACGAGCGGCAGTATCAAGAGGTGCTCATGACACT